>NW_028176445.1:666018-680559 GCF_949987555.1 Borostomias antarcticus
TTTGATTGTGTTTGGACTTGGTCTATTATATTATTTGATTGTGTTTGGACCTGGTCTATTATATTATTTGATTGTGTTTGGACCTGGTCTATTATATTATTTGATTGTGTTTGGACTTGGTCTATTATATTATTTGATTGTGTTTGGACCTGGTCTATTATATTATTTGATTGTGTTTGGACTTGGTCTATTATATTATTTGATTGTGTTTGGACCTGGTCTATTATATTATTTGATTGTGTTTGGACTTGGTCTATTATATTATTTGATTGTGTTTGGACCTGGTCTATTATATTATTTGATTGTGTTTGGACCTGGTCTATTATATTATTTGATTGTGTTTGGACTTGGTCTATTATATTATGCCAGACCAGGTTCAAACGGTAGCCAATTAGACTGTACTGTGAATGTGCTGAAAAAAACGACATTGTTTGGTTACCCAAATAAACCCCTCTGGTCTGATGTCTGATTGGCCGCAGGTCGCAGCGTGCGGTTTGCCGACATGCCCCCCGTGGCGCCCAACAGGGAGAGGAAGAAGAAGAGGGTGGTGAAGAAGACGAAGGCCATCACTCCCCTGCAGGCCATGATGTTGCGGATGGCAGGTAGGTGCTACACTTCTTCTGTGGTTTTTACTATTGGATGGTAGGTGCTAGGGCTCTTCTTCTGTGGTTTTTAGTATTGGATGGTAGGTGCTAGGGCTCTTCTGTGGTTTTTAGTATTGGATGGTAGGTGCTACACTTCTTCTGTGGTTTTTAGTATTGGATGGTAGGTGCTAGGGCTCTTCTGTGGTTTTTAGTATTGGGTGGTAGGTACTAGGGCTCTTCTGTGGTTTTTAGTATTGGATGGTAGGTGCTAGGGCTCTTCTGTGGTTTTTAGTATTGGATGGTAGGTGCTACACTTCTTCTGTGGTTTTTAGTATTGGATGGTAGGTGCTACACTTCTTCTGTGGTTTTTAGTATTGGATGGTAGGTGCTAGGGCTCTTCTGTGGTTTTTAGTATTGGGTGGTAGGTGCTACACTTCTTCTGTGGTTTTTAGTATTGGATGGTAGGTGCTAGGGCTCTTCTGTGGTTTTTAGTATTGGGTGGTAGGTGCTACACTTCTTCTGTGGTTTTTAGTATTGGATGGTAGGTGCTAGGGCTCTTCTGTGGTTTTTAGTATTGGGTGGTAGGTGTTAGAGTTCTTCTGTGGTTTTTAGTATTGGATGGTAGGTACTAGGGCTCTTCTGTGGTTTTTAGTATTGGATGGTAGGTGCTAGGGCTCTTCTTCTGTGGTTTTTAGTATTGGATGGTAGGTGCTAGGGCTCTTCTGTGGTTTTTAGTATTGGATGGTAGGTGCTAGGGCTCTTCTTCTGTGGTTTTTAGTATTGGATGGTAGGTACTAGGGCTCTTCTGTGGTTTTTAGTATTGGATGGTAGGTGCTACACTTCTTCTGTGGTTTTTAGTATTGGATGGTAGGTGCTAGGGCTCTTCTGTGGTTTTTAGTATTGGATGGTAGGTGCTACACTTCTTCTGTGGTTTTTAGTATTGGATGGTAGGTGCTACACTTCTTCTGTGGTTTTTAGTATTGGATGGTAGGTGCTAGGGCTCTTCTTCTGTGGTTTTTAGTATTGGGTGGTAGGTACTAGGGCTCTTCTGTGGTTTTTAGTATTGGATGGTAGGTACTAGGGCTCTTCTGTGGTTTTTAGTATTGGATGGTAGGTGCTACACTTCTTCTGTGGTTTTTAGTATTGGATGGTAGGTGCTAGGGCTCTTCTGTGGTTTTTAGTATTGGATGGTAGGTGCTACACTTCTTCTGTGGTTTTTAGTATTGGATGGTAGGTGTTAGAGTTCTTCTGTGGTTTTTAGTATTGGATGGTAGGTGCTAGAGTTCTTCTGTGGTTTTTAGTATTGGATGGTAGGTGCTAGAGTTCTTCTGTGGTTTTTAGTATTGGATGGTAGGTACTAGGGCTCTTCTGCAGTTAGGATATAGGAATAGCAGAATAGGATAACAGGTACTAGAGGTCGACTGTGTTTCATCGGTTTTACCAATTAATCGGCACCGATGGGACATTTTTATTATTATCATCATCATCATCGGTTGAACTGGGCTCCGATAGTAGCCGATGCCCGTTGTAAATAGACCATGATCAAACGATGTAGGTTTAATCTGCCAAATCACACTTAAGGATGTTTAGTTTTTTTTAGCTGTTAGCTATATTGAATTAATTGACAAGGATCCGGACCACAGCCACACAGCCTGATGAAGAGGAGTAGGACTGGACTTCATCATTTGAACTTGATTGAAGACATAAATAAATTCTTGCCTGAGGCCAGAAACATGGCAGCTCCAGCACACGGGCCTGATCCCTCTGAGCTTCATTACTCTTTGCTTTTTAGCATTCTTTGAGTTTGATGATCCAGATTTATTTATTTAGGTATTGAACTTATTTGACTGACCTTTTTTTTTTCTTTCTTTTTTTTTGTACTATCAGCCGATTAGTCGGCTACCGGCTTTTTCCTGCTCCAAACCATCGTTATTATATGGGCCTTTGGTCGACCTCTAGCAGGGACTAGAGCTCTTCTTCTGTGGTGCTCAGTATAGGATGGCAGGTCCTCTATCTCTTCTTCTATGGTGTTCAGTCTCTTCGCCACCACGCCACGGACCCCACAGCCAATGGGCCGAGGATATAGACAATTAACTACCGGTGGAATGGTGGTGGAGCATCCATCAGGGACCCGCTGTAGGTCCGCTAGCCTTGTGCTATCTGGGTTTATCCCTCACCTTTGTAAAGAAACAGAGGTTGAACCAATTGCAGCAAAATAGCTAACTTTACCGGAATCATCAGTGTAACTGCTTTAGCCACTGACCGCTACCATTAATGTTATGGAAGCTGCTGCTAGTTGTTGTGAGCTCATGAGCTAACTGGCTATCCAGCTCTTATTGTGCTGGATTAGCATTGGAAGCATTGGAACTGATGTGTCCAGGCGACAAGACCCATCTTTATTTATCAGACATTATTTCATGTCATTTCAATTCACAGCTATGTCAGTGGCGTGACTAGCTTCCGTCCGACCAGTCCTGAACAGAAACAAGCCAGCCTCGCACATAAGCCAGGCTGGACCTAGCCTGGTTTTTTTTGTCCTTTGTTTTTTTGAAATGTTCTCATTGATCCATTTTGTCTTTAGGGCAGTCCATCCCTGAAGAGGAGGGGGAGGAAGAGGAGGTGGAGGAAGAGTACACTGACGAATCAGACAACTCCGACATCGAGGACAGAGGGCCGCCTGGTGACAACCAATCCCACCTCATGCCCAATCAGCGTATGCCTCCACCCTCTGGACCAATGGGGGCACAGCAAGGGCCTCCACACATGCAGGGTCCACCAATAACAGGGCCTCCCCCGTTGGGGCCTCCCCCAGCTCCGCCAATGAGGCCTCCCGGCCCTCCCTCTGGCCCGCCCCCTGGCCCTCCCCCAGGTGAGTAACTATTAACCCAGTTTAATGGCCCATATGGCTACACAGCTTTACTTATTGTACATAGGCGGTTTTAAAACGGATGTCTGGTCCTCCATCCTCAGGGGCCCCTCCGTTCCTGAGGCCCCCCGGTATGCCTGGAGGTCTGAGGGGGCCCATGCCACGACTCCTGCCCCCCGGACCCCCGCCAGGACGCCCCCCCGGCCCTCCCCCGGGACCCCCTCCCGGTCTCCCTCCTGGACCCCCACCCCGGGGGCCCCCACCCAGACTACCGCCCCCCGCACCTCCAGGTGAGAGGCTGTGTGTGTGTGTGTGTGTGTGTGTGTGTGTGTGTGTGTGTGTGTGTGTGTGTGAGCGCAGGTGGCCGTGTGTGGTGGGGTGGTCATATTTTCCACCCCTGGTTTCGGGTTCGACGTGGCCTCAACGTGTTCTCCTCAAACACGGGGCACTTTCAGAGAACACGTTCTCCTCAAACACGAGGCACTTTCAGAGAACACGTTCTCCTCAAACACGGGGCACTTTCAGAGAACACGTTCTCCTCAAACACGGGGCACTTTCAGAGAACACGTTCTCCTCAAACACGGGGCACTTTCAGAGAACACGTTCTCCTCAAACACGGGGCACTTTCAGAGAACACGTTCTCCTCAAACACGAGGCACTTTCAGAGAACACGTTCTCCTCAAACACGGGGCACTTTCAGAGAACACGTTCTCCTCAAACACGGGGCACTTTCAGAGAACACGTTCTCCTCAAACACGGGGCACTTTCAGAGAACACGTTCTCCTCAAACACGGGGCACTTTCAGAGAACACGTTCTCCTCAAACACGGGGCACTTTCAGAGAACACGTTCTCCTCAAACACGGGGCACTTTCAGAGAACACGTTCTCCTCAAACACGGGGCACTTTCAGAGAACACGTTCTCCTCAAACACGGGGCACTTTCAGAGAACACGTTCTCCTCAAACACGGGGCACTTTCAGAGAACACGTTCTCCTCAAACACGGGGCACTTTCAGAGAACACGTTCTCCTCAAACACGGGGCACTTTCAGAGAACACGTTCTCCTCAAACACGAGGCACTTTCAGAGAACACGTTCTCCTCAAACACGAGGCACTTTCAGAGAACACGTTCTCCTCAAACACGGGGCACTTTCAGAGAACACGTTCTCCTCAAACACGGGGCACTTTCAGAGAACACGTTCTCCTCAAACACGGGGCACTTTCAGAGAACACGTTCTCCTCAAACACGGGGCACTTTCAGAGAACACGTTCTCCTCAAACACGGGGCACTTTCAGAGAACACGTTCTCGTCAAACACGGGGCACTTTCAGAGAACACGTTCTCCTCAAACACGAGGCACTTTCAGAGAACACGTTCTCCTCAAACACGAGGCACTTTCAGAGAACACGTTCTCCTCAAACACGGGGCACTTTCAGAGAACACGTTCTCCTCAAACACGGGGCACTTTCAGAGAACACGTTCTCCTCAAACACGGGGCACTTTCAGAGAACACGTTCTCCTCAAACACGGGGCACTTTCAGAGAACACGTTCTCCTCAAACACGGGGCACTTTCAGAGAACACGTTCTCCTCAAACACGGGGCACTTTCAGAGAACACGTTCTCGTCAAACACGGGGCACTTTCAGAGAACACGTTCTCCTCAAACACGAGGCACTTTCAGAGAACACGTTCTCCTCAAACACGGGGCACTTTCAGAGAACACGTTCTCCTCAAACACGGGGCACTTTCAGAGAACACGTTCTCCTCAAACACGGGGCACTTTCAGAGAACACGTTCTCCTCAAACACGGGGCACTTTCAGAGAACACGTTCTCCTCAAACACGAGGCACTTTCAGAGAACACGTTCTCCTCAAACACGGGGCACTTTCAGAGAACACGTTCTCCTCAAACACGGGGCACTTTCAGAGAACACGTTCTCCTCAAACACGGGGCACTTTCAGAGAACACGTTCTCCTCAAACACGGGGCACTTTCAGAGAACACGTTCTCCTCAAACACGGGGCACTTTCAGAGAACACGTTCTCCTCAAACACGAGGCACTTTCAGAGAAAACGTTCTCCTCAAACACGAGGCACTTTCAGAGAACACGTTCTCCTCAAACACGAGGCACTTTCAGAGAACACGTTCTCCTCAAACACGGGGCACTTTCAGAGAACACGTTCTCCTCAAACACGGGGCACTTTCAGAGAAAACGTTCTATCACAGCAGCTTCCGCACCTCGTTAAACACCGTCACAGCAGTCCACGGCTGGACCGCAGCAGATGGACGCCAGCTGGAGAAAACGGCAGTAAAATAGTTTCAGCTGTATTCATCCGTCATGACCTGGAGCTCCTGTTGCGTAACACAAGAGAGAGACATCTGTCATTCCATCATAGATAAAGGAAAACTTCAAACACAGGCAAAGGTGGGGGCGCCCCGCTCACCGGGTAAGGCGCGCCCCATATGAAGGCTAGTCCTTCGCGTGGCGGACCCGGGTTCGATTCCCGGCTCGGGTCCTGTGCCGCATGTCCTCCCCTCTCTCTCTCTCTCCCACGTTTCCTGTCTCTCTCAACTGTCCTATACCATTAAAAAGCTGAAAAGCCCTAAAAAAATATCTTAGAAACACAGGCAAAGGTTTTCTTGTTCTACACACCCACCCAAGAAGTATTTTTGTGCAAGAGGTACTCTGTGATTTCTGACTACAACTCTCTCTCTCTCTCTCTCTCTCTCTCTCTCTCTCTCTCCCCACCTCCTGTGTGTATAGGTATGCCCCCCCCTCCACCACGGGCCGGACCACCCCGCCCTCTCGCCCCGTCCCTCTCCCTCTTCCCCCCGCCGCTCAACTCCAACATCCTCAGTGCCCCGCCCAGCATCGTCCAGCGCCAGAAAGGCTCCGCCCCCGATGGCTCGGCCAATCACAGCAACCCCACCTCCATGCTGCCCCCGCCCTCCATGTCCATGCGTCCGGGCGGCGTCATGCAGATGCCCCCGCCCCCCGGAACCGGCGTCCTCCCCGGGGCCAACCCTCCCGGCCACCACCACGCCCCCACCATCGAGAAGCGGGCCAACATCACCTCGGTCTCGGCCGGGGGCGGCGGCCTGGCGGCGGGCGGCGGCTCGGGCGGCGCCACCATCTCCGCCAAGCCCCAGATCATCAACCCCAAGACGGAGGTGACGCGCTTCGTGCCCACGGCGCTGCGCGTGCGCAGGGATAAGGGCGGGGCGGCGCCCGGGGCGGCGTCCGGGCCGGCGGAGAAGGGAGGGAGGAGGGGGGAGGAGGGCCTGGGGGCGGGAGGAGGAGGGCAGGGGCAGAAACAGCAGGCCATGGCTGCTCCTATGGGTCTGGTCCACCCTGGTCACATGGGGGCTTCTGCTCAGTCCAACATGAAGACCAAGGACCAGGTGTACGAGGCATTCATGAGGGAGATGGAGGGACTCCTCTGAGACCACAGAGGGGAGGAGGAGAGGAGGAGAGGATGGGGAGGAGGAGAGGAGGAAGGGAGGAGGAGAGGAGGAAGGGAGGAGGAGAGGAGGAAGGAGGAAGGGAGGAGGAGAGGAGGAAGGGAGGAGGAAAGGAAGGGTGTAGTAGTACAGAGGCAGAGTGCAGATGGGAGGGAGGGAGAGAGAGAGATAGGAACTACTGGGTCACATCCTGAGAGCTGGAGATTTGAACCCGTCACTGAACGACATTCAGAAGCTAGAAGTGAATCAGACAGAGTCCAGACAAGTGTGTTCAGTTCCTCCCTCCAGGCTGGAAAGTCCTCACTATCAAGCAAGCGTACATGACTTGGAGGATTTGGCTCAATCTTTGTGAAAAAAGTTTTTTTTATATGACTGTTGATATGTTTATGTTATTGTTGACCTGAGGAACATGTTGACAGACGACAGGGATGTTGGTCAGGTGTTTGTAAGAAAACAACTGCAAATGCTTGTGTGAACCTGTTAGAACCGCAACTAAATAAATACTTGAAAACCTCAATGGCCTCGTCTCTAACTGATAATTCAACTCATTCATTTTCCTGATTGGTGATTGTGATGGAGATGCATGTGTTCAAAGGATCCCGAGGTTATTAATGGTGACTCATACCAGTCATGTCTCATGTAGGATCCTCCCTCCTCGGTACGTCCACGTACGTGAGTGTGGGATGCCCGTATGTTAGTCTCATAGACGGATTTAGACGGGGAAGAACATACTGAGACGAGCTCTCTTACAGATGAGTCCTGCTTAGAAACAACATGTACACTAGCAGAGTCAAGAAAAATACAAGAAGTGACAGCGTGCAGTCAATGGCAATGTACAAACATGAAGAAATACAGTAGCTGTGATGAGTATGAAAAATACAAAAGAAGTGACAAACAGGAGTACAGAATAGAATAATTATTAAAGTACAGTAAGGAAATGACTAGCATCAATGCATTTACAAACTACAGTCCCATAGGTTTCAGTTAATACTTAGTGTTTACAGGGGAATAAGGGATGAGAGCGTGTTTTCAGGGGAATAAGGGATGAGAGGGTTTTTTCAGGGGAATAAGGGATGAGAGTGTGTTTTCAGGGGAATAAGGGATGAGAGGGTGTTTTCAGGGGAATAAGGGATAAGAGAGTGTTTTCAGGGGAATAAGGGATGAGAGAGTTTTCAGGGGAATAAGGGATGAGAGAGTTTTCAGGGGAATAAGGGATGAGAGGGTGTTTTCAGGGGAATAAGGGATGAGAGAGTTTTCAGGGGAATAAGGGATGAGAGGGTGTTTTCAGGGGAATAAGGGATGAGAGAGTTTTCAGGGGAATAAGGGATGAGAGGGTGTTTTCAGGGGAATAAGGGATGAGAGAGTTTTCAGGGGAATAAGGGATGAGAGTGTGTTTTCAGGGGAATAAGGGATGAGAGAGTGTTTTCAGGGGAATAAGGGATGAGAGGGTGTTTTCAGGGGAATAAGGGATGAGAGAGTGTTTTCAGGGGAATAAGGGATGAGAGAGTGTTTTCAGGGGAATAAGGGATGAGCGTGTTTTCAGGGGAATACGGGATGAGAGAGTTTTCAGGGGAATAAGGGATGAGAGTGTTTTGATGGGAGAGTGTTTTCAGGGGAATAAGGGATGAGAGAGTGTTTTCAGGGGAATAAGGGATGAGAGAGTGTTTTCAGGGGAATAAGGGATGAGAGAGTGTTTTCAGGGGAATAAGGGATGAGAGCGTGTTTTCAGGGGAATAAGGTTTATTTCACCTTCTTTCACATTTTCGAAATTGCTCCATTCCTCCAGTCAAAGTCAATGGCATTTAAGGTAAATATTTTCATAATTCGGATTGTGATTGAAAATCAACTATGATCACCAGAATCAATCAAGTTTGTCTCCAAGTATTTGCCGTTTAAGGCATTCTACTAACCTTTCAGTGTTGACCAAGATATCATTTTTCAAAAGACGTCTATGAGAAATCCCATTCATTCTCTCTGCATTATGAACGCCACCACTAGGGGGCGATGAGATGACCTTCCCTCCTATAGACAGCAGAGGGAGATGTGGGCCTCGTGATTGGCCGAGGCTGCCGTGACGAGGAGATGTGGGCCTCGTGATTGGCCGAGGCTGCCGTGACGAGCAGACAGCGGATTGGAGGCCGTCCGTCAACAAAGCGAGAGTCAGGAAATGGACGATAACAGGGATCATGCGGATGAGACTTCTTACTACAGAGCTGGATCAAAACATGTTTGACTCATTACAGCATTTACTCATTACCCATTCGAGTAAGTTACAGATCGAGTTAGCTGGTGCGATCAGCTGGTTAGATGATGATGATGATGATGATGATGATCAGCTGGTTAGTCAACTAGGCATTGTTTTCAATATATCACTGAACAAGCTTCCGAGGTGAGTGAACATGTCGAGTAGCCTAGATTATTACTGTGGGATCTCAGGTCATAACAACAGAAACGGTGGAGATTAAGTTCGCTTTTAATGCAAATAGATGATAGCCGACTGTGCCCAGGCTAGTCCATGGTATTCTAGATCAATCATTGATTGATTGATTGATTGATTGATTGGTATTCTAGATCACAGAGTGGATAACCAAGTAGACGTTATGTCCTCCCCTAGGTTGTCTGGTTGAGATCCGTGGATGGATCAACCCTCAGTTCCCTGAAGGACCAGCATCCCAGCACACTGAACCCAGTCGTTTCTACAGGAACACATTGCGCTGATGTAATCTCAGAAGGTCTTCGTTAGGTCTATGGAAGAGGAGTTTAGAGAGAGTACAGGAGCAGAGGAGGAGTTTATGGAGGATACAGGAGAGGAGGAGGAGCTTAGAGAAGATACAGGAGGAGAGGAATGGTCTATGGAGGATACGGGAGAGGAGGAGGAGTCTGTGGAGGATACGGGAGAGGAGGAGGAGTCTGTGGAGGATACGGGAGAGGAGGAGGAGTCTGTGGAGGATACAGAAGAGGAGGAGGAGTCTGTGGAGGATACGGGAGAGGAGGAGGAGTCTATGGAGGATACAGAAGAGGAGGAGGAGTCTATGGAGGACAATGATCTAGGTTCCAGTGAGGAGCACACAGGCTCAGAGGGAGAGGGTTATGTTGATCCACCTCCCAGTTTACAGCAGACAGACTCAGTAGTATCTTCCAGTACTCAGTCAGACAGAGTAGTGTGTTCCAGTAGTGTCGCCCCCAAAACAGAGGACGCCCCCAGTGGGACTCAGAGTCCCTGTGTTTGGTTAACTGACAAAGACACTGAAAAGAACAATGAGGATCTCAGTTTAGAACAGAATGATCCGTCAGGTCAGAGCGACCCAGCTGACCAGGCTCCGCCCCCCGGCATGGAGCAGATACAGCCTGAGAACACGGAGAGAGGGGAGGCTGGTGTAGCCCCCGGGGTCATTGAGGTTTCCAGCCCCGGCCTCTCGCGGGTCCTCCAGAGGATGCGTTTCCACGGCTGCAGCCAGAAGGCGGGCCAGAGCGTTTCCGGCTTCGTTGCGGAGCTGCGGGCGCTGGCGTGGGGGTGTGGCTTCGGGGACCAGCGGGACACTCTGATCAGGGACAGGATCCTCTGCGGTGTGACGGACAGGTCGTTGCTTAGCACCCTTAGGGACGAGACACAGCTCACCCTCCGATTGGTGGAGGAGAACGCCCTGGCGGCTGAGAAGGCCAAGGTCGGCGCCCGCCGCCACACAGCCAGGAAGAGGATTAGCGTGGCGTCAGAAGCTGATGATCATCATGGAGGTTATGAGGATTACAATAAAGATGCCGTTGGTTCGGGCGACAATGCTGGCGGAGCCGATGATGCGGATAAAGACTCCGATGGCAAGGAGACCGCCTCTAGGGGGCGCCACCACTGTGCTGTCTGTGACCGGAGCTTCCGCGGGGCGTACAAACTGGAGCGGCACAAGCGCACCCACACGGGGGAGAAACCGTTCCACTGCGCCGACTGCGGCAAGGCCTTCGGCCAGACCTACCACCTGCGGCGGCACCGTCGCCGTGCACACGGCCAGGACGACCTCTACCCCTGCCCGGACTGCGCCGAGTGTTTCCCGACGGCCGCCGAGCTCCGCGCCCACCGGACGCTCCACAGCCGGGGGCGGAGGGAGGGTCGGACGGCTCACGCTTGCACGCGCTGCGAGAGGAGGTTCTGCTCGCCGGCCGACCTGGAGAGACACCAGAAGAAGAGGCACGGCGAAGGGGGGAGGAGCTTCGTCTGCTCAGACTGCGGCAAAAGCCTGAAGAAGCCGTACGACCTGCGGCGCCACATGGAGACGCACCAGGAGAAGCGACACCGCTGCCCGGACTGCAAACTGAGCTTCCGGGAGGAGGGGGCTCTCGTGAACCACCGGCAGAGAAAGCACCAGAAGACCCACCCCTGCTCGCGCTGCGACCGCGTCTTCACGCTGCACCAGCGGCTGCAGAGACACCAGCAAGAGTGCCACGGCGTGGAGGCGGCGGCGGAGAAAGCTCGCCACCACCAGTGCCACACCTGCGGGAAGAGCTTCGCTCGCCTCAAGGTCCTGAAACGCCACCGGCTGATCCACCTGAGGGCCCACTCCCTCCCCTGCCCGCACTGCGACAAGCTGTTCTCCCGCCTGGCGGCCATGAAGGCTCACCAGCGCCTCCACCGCGAGGAGAGGCCTCACCGCTGCTCCGAGTGCGTGGACAGCTTCGTGACGCTGGCCGAGCTCACCGCCCACCAGCTGGGCCGCCACCGCCAGAAGAAGCCCTACCCTTGCTCCCGCTGTGACGAGAGCTTCTCCAGCCTGGCGGAGCTGACCTCCCACCTGCCCGTACACCAGGGGGAGGAGCCCCTGATCTGCCCCGACTGCGGGCGGAGCTTCCATATCCGCAGCAAGTTTCAGCGCCACCTGGAGCTCCACCTGGTGGGAACCCAGCACCGGTGCAGCGAGTGCGGGAAGCTAATGGCGTCGGCGGCCTCCCTCAAGGAGCATGTGCTGGCACACTCCGGCGCCAGGCCGCACCTCTGCCCGCAGTGCGGCCTGAGCTACGCCAACAGCTCCAGCCTCAACCGCCACATGCGGGCACACGCCGGCGCCCAGACCCGCCACGCCTGCCCGGACTGCGGCCGCACCTACAGCCGCATCTCGGAGGTCCGCAGGCACCAGATGACGCACACGGGGGAGAAACCCTACCGCTGCCTGGACTGCGGGAAGACCTTCCACAGGAAGTCACGCCTCAACATCCACATGAGGAGCCACACGGGGGAGAGACCCTACGTCTGCCTGGCCTGCGGGAACAGCTTCACCCAGAGTGGGGACAGGAACCGGCATGTGAGCCAGTGTCATGGCTCGCTCTCAGGGTTCACCAGCCAATCACGAGGAAGACTTGGTAATTGACATCTGCATGAGCAAGCCGGTAATTGACAACACCGTGAGCAAGCCAGGCATGCCTGAGTGGGAGGGAGGGGCGTGTTCACACACACATCACTGATGAGGGTAAACCCACTCCCACACACACACACACACACACACACACCCGAGCCACTTCATGGTGAGCTTGCTCGTTGGTGTCAGAATATAAACGCATATGAGAAGTAAACATCCTTTCTTGTTCTGATTCTGATTGAAGCCTTGAAGCGACGCACTACGAAAAGAACAACACTCACAACAAAAGAACTCACAAATATAATTGAGTATCAGATCATCATCATCATCGTGGTATTTGTGATCGGTTGGGTTCCCGTAGCTCTAGACAGCAAAGTATAATACTTTGGTTGTTGAAGTGAAAACGGATGAAGTTGAACGGCAGCAGATGTACGTCACGTCATTTAAAATACATAGCCATGAATATACACACGTTTAGAGGCTGAACATGCATGAAGAACATTTAGGAAAGCAGTGGTTCATGTTCTTTAGAAAAATGTTTGACATTTTTATACGTTTTATATGTTTAGTGTGGTGCGAGACATTGCACGGAGGCATTTGTATTCCTATCTGAGGGTGAGGGTTAGGCTCACCCGATCTTGAGGAGGGGGAAGTGATAGCCTGTATGGCTTTCCATAGACAACAATGTGACAGCCGATGATGTAAAATACTCTGTGGAAGTAGCTGTAGCCTATGCCCAGTCATTTAAACATCGATGACCACCTGGCCTTGGCATTTTACTTATGTTAACATACATTGTAAACGATACCAAATCGTGATGGTGTAGAAAGCACACTGATGGTGAATCCACCATGATGAGGGTGAACCAGAATGTCAGCACTACCAGATCCAACCACCAGAGGGCGACGGATGGTGCCTGGACAACCTGCGTGACGTAATCATCAGGGGACGGGATGTTCACCGACACCAGAAACAACAAACAACACAGATGAAGTCGGACTTTTGGGTTTTTATTGACTTAAACCAGCCAGATTGGTAAGTGGAGCTATTAAAGATTTCTAAAAACAAAAAACCCAAGTAGGGAAGCCGATCCTTTGTGTCACGTCTGGTCTCATTCAGTGCTTTTTACTGCTATGATTCAACACAGCTGGTTATAACGGCTACTGTACTTGATACTGTACTTTGAGTTGATAGTTTTTATAGCTCATCTCACAGAAATGTCATAAACAACGAAATGTTTACTCATAACATCAACTTACCTTGCTAAATATAGTCTATTGCTAGATAAGCTAAGGTGGTTAGCCAGGCAGCTGCATACAGTAGACTAGAAATAGAAACAGTAGACTAGAAATAGAAACAGTAGACTAGAAATAGAAACAGTAGACTAGAAATAGAAACAGTAGACTAGAAATAGAAACAGAAGACTGTAGAAATAGAAACAGTAGACTAGAAATAGAAACAGTAGACTAGAAATAGAAACAGAAGACTGTAGAAATAGAAACAGTAGACTAGAAATAGAAACGTTTCTGGATACACATCATTCATAAACTCAATATCTGAAATGCTCTCTTTTATCCAACCAAGCAGCTGAAGAATTTCAAGTTCAACCTTGATCCTCGTAACAGCCAGCGAGCCATGAGTGCATTAGTGTCCTTCGTCCCCGCTCGCGAAGAGGAGCTCCTGTGGAGCCACCAGGAGACGAGGAGACCAGGAGACCAGGAGACGAGGAGACCAGGAGACCAGGAGACGAGCCCACCTGAACCCACCCAAGTGCTGAGCGGAGAAGAAGCCCGGCGCTTCTACCAGACCCTGGTGGGATACAGGGATGGGGAAGAGGATGCAGAGAGACGACATGGAGGAGCGCAGCAAAGGAGGCGGAGAGAGGGAGCGAGAGAGAGGCGCAGGAGGAGAAGAGAAGGAGAGAGAGGAAATGGAATGGATAGAGGGCAGGGCCGAGCTGCCGCCTCCAGGCCCCACGGAGCTCCAGGGTCTACAGCTGCTCCGCTTTGCCCAGGAGGGTGACCTGTCTGGGCTGAGGATTCTGCTCGGGAGGGGGGTGGATGTCAACTTCCAGGATTCCTTCTTCTGACGGCCCTGATGTGTGCCAGCCAAGCAGGGCAGCAGCCGCCGTGGATCTCCTCCTCCAGCAGGGGGCGGCGTGGGTGGGCGTGGTCGACACACAAGGGCGGGATGCCAGGGAGCTGGCGGCGGAGGGGCGGGCCATGGCGGCGTGGTCGAGAAGCTGGATGCACACGGTAGGCGGACGGAGGAGGACGGCGGGGGCGAACG
>NW_028176444.1:0-5000 GCF_949987555.1 Borostomias antarcticus
AGTCCAGGTCAGCCAGTCAAGTCCAGTCCAGTCTAGTCTAGTCTAGTCTAGTCTAGTCTAGTCCAGTCCAGCTCAGCTCAGCTAAGCCCAGTCCAGTCCAGTCCAGTCCAGCCCAGCCCAGCCCAGCCCAGTCCAGTCCAGTCCAGTCCAATCTAGTCCAGTCCAGTCCAGTCTAATCCAGTCCAGTTCCAGTCCAGCCCACGTCTCCATGATAAAAACCAAGGCAGCTATTTTTCATCCTTAAAAAAATCTTTATGATGACCAGTTATTACCTTCTCTTTCTGGGACCCCCCCCCTCTCTCTCCTCTCTCTCTCTCTCTCTCTCTCTCTCTCTCTCTCTCTCTCCTATCTCCTCTCTCCTCTCTCTCTCCTCTCTCCTCTCTCCTCTCTCCTCTCTCCTCTCTCTCTCACCCCTCTCTCTCTCTTCTCTCTCCTCTCTCTCCTCTCTCTCCTCTCTCTCTCTCTCTTCCTCTCTCTCTCTCTCTCTCTCTCTCTCTCTCCTCTCTCTCCTCCTCTCTCTCTCTCTCTCTCCTCTCTCTCTCCTCTCTCTCTCTCTCTCTCTCTCTCTCTCTCTCTCTCTCTCTCTCTCTCTGTCTCTGTCCCTGGGCTCCCTCTCATCCCCCCAGTGGGAGTGAATTAGTACCAGACTGAGCACTAATAAACGAGTGACCAGGCCGAGCCGGCTGATTGGATTAGCCAGATAGAAGCGTCCCCCGGCCAATCAGGAACACGATCTACCGGCCAGTGCATTAGGGGCATTAGTGGTGGCGCGCTGGCGTGTGTCCCCCTGCTACCTGCCTGTCCCATCTCTACATCTGCCCCCCCAGACCCTTCCTCTCCTGCCACCCCCCCCCCCCCTCGGAGCGTCTGATGATCCATTACTGTCATCCTCATCTGCTTCTAATTACTAGAGAGAGGAGCTCACTGCTGCTGGTGAAAGAGAGATACCGGCAGCCTTCCACTCTCTCCCAGAGACCGGCCAGCCTCCTCTCTCTCACTCTCCTCTCTCTCCCTCTCTCTCTCTCCTCTCTCTCTCCTCTCTCTCCCTCTCTCTCCTCTCTCTCTCCTCTCTCTCTCCTCTCTCTCCCTCTCTCTCTTCCTCTCTCTCTCCTCTCTCTCCCTCTCTCTCTCCTCACTCTCTCCTCTCTCTCCCTCTCTCTCTCTCCTCTCTCTCCCTCTCTCGCTCCTCTCTCTCTCCTCGCGCTGCCTCTCTCTCTCTCCTCTCTCTCCCTCTCTCTCGCCTCTCTCTCCCCCCTCTCTCTCTCTCTCTCTCTCCTCTCCCTCTCTCTCTCTCTCTCCTCTCCCTCTCTCCCTCTCTCCCTCTCTCTCCTCTCCCAGAGACCAACAGCCCCTCCCTCTCCCTCTCTCTCCTCTCTCTCCTCTCTCTCCCTCTCTCTCTCTCCTCTCTCTCCCTCTCTCTCTCCCTCTGTCTCCCTCTCTCCCAGACACCGGTAGAGCTCCCATAATTGGTAGGCTAAAAACAGCGCCCGGCAACGGCAGCCTGACAGACACCCTCTCTGCTCCCCTCAGACTGAACCAAAGTCAAAAAGGCGGGAACGGGAGGACAATGCATATCACCCACGTCTCACTCCTGCTGATCCTCAGGCTCTGTTAAAGAGTTGAGGAGACGGGAGCCTGACGCATGATGATGGCGGAGGAGGCGGCGGTTTGGAGAGCGAGTAGTGCGTCATCCCCAAACCCAGATCTAGTGGAATGAGACATCTTGAAATGTGAATTGCAGCAGTGAGACAGAGAGACCAGGTCCCTTTGGCTCAGACTAAACTGTAGCGCCCCCCTGTCTGTCTGTCTGTCTGCCTGCCTGCCTGTCAATGGGCGGAGTCTGTTGGCAGGGGAGGGGAGGAGTCTGAGCCATAGCAACACAGTCCTCCTGAGTCACTGGGGGGCTCATGACATCATCCAATCACCACTTCCTGCTGTTTCTCACTTGCTGTATACGACACACACACTATATACGACACACACTCAAACTGTCAGATACCTGCCCTCATAACACACACACACGCAAGCACACACACTGATAAATCAACATATACCACACACACAGTCACACACACATACAATCCATCAGACCAACCAACAAATCCTCACGCGCATATAAACAGACGAGCATCCTCTCTGTCTCTGACGTATTGAAACAGCGAGTCTCTCTCAGCGAGTCTCTCTCTGCTCGTCGGTCCCACCCGCTCCCTCTCCAGGGCTGCGTTCCGAATTGCATACTTTTACTTCTTACTACCAGTACCTACTACAGCTGCCCTTAGAAAGTACGTACTTTTCAAGCAGTAGGCATCCAATTGGGACATACTATCTTGTCATAACATTGCTCCTTGAAATTTGCCCAAATCCATCGCTGTCCACAGGGCGACATTCGTCTACAGCTGTCACGACTCGCACATGTGACGCACATTTCCCATTGTGGGTCAGAATAGCCAGAAAAGCCTGCTGGCTTGCATACTGCAAAATACGACCGGATGTAGTAGGACATCCTGGTATTTTTGCCATACTGCATGTGGCATACTATGTATTGGGACATACTACATCCTGTTTTGGCATACTTTATAGTAGGGTAGTATGTGATTCGGAACGCAGCCCAGCTCTTATTTACGTCCCCGTATCCCAGCATTCCCGGCGCCGGTATGGATGATCTGTGTGTCCGTCCGTGGCCGCGCGACATGGTGACAGGCGGCGGTGGTGATATCCAGCCTATTAACTTGTTGACACTTTGGGGTCAGCCTGACGCTGCGCTAATGTCCAGTGTGACCGACCGGAACCCCTTCATTATCCCACTTTAATGTTCTCCTTGCTGGGGTCTGGGCGCTGGCTCTCCTGTGCTCCGCCAGCACCTCTCTCTCTCTCTCTCTCTCTCTCTCTCTCTCTCTCTCTCTTTCTCCCTCCTGTCATTCAGAACTGTCATTCTTTCAGTGGGGTTCTCTCTTTCTTCAAGTGTCTTTGTTTTGATCTCTTCTCTCTCTCCTTCTTCTCTCTCTTGGCTGTTCTCTCCATTCCTCCCTCCATCCCTCCCTCCCCTCTTCCCTCTCGTTCTGTGTCTCCATCTCCTGGGGTGGCAGAGATCGAGGGAGGCCTGCCTTTATTTATTTTTATTTTTTTTTACCCATGTTTGCATCTCTCCATCCATCCCCACCATCAGCCTCTCCCCCTCTTTTAGCCCTTTTCCACCAAAGTAACTCTGGTTCGTGAACCAGTTCGGTTTAGAATTCTTGGAACCTTGGTTCCTCCCATCCCTCCTCCCATCTCTCCTCCCATCCCTCCTCCCATCCCTCCTCCCATCTCTCCTCCCATCCCTCCTCCCATCCCTCCTCCCATCCCTCCTCCCATCTCTCCTCCCATTCCTCCTCCCATCTCTCCTCCCATCCTCCTCCCATCCCTCCTCCCATCCCTCCTCCCATAAATCCTCCCATCCCTCCTCCCACCCCTCCTCCAATCCCTCCTCCCATCCCTCCTCCCAGGCTACCACACCTCCCCCTCTTTCATTTCTACATCACCCCAGGCTACCACACCTTCGCTCTTTCTAGCCAATTTCCTCTCTCTACCCCCTGTCTCTCTCCCTCTCTCTATCTTTCCCCCCTCTCTCTCTCTCTCTCCCTCTCTCCCTCTCTCTCTCTCTCCCTCTCTCTCTCTCCCTCTCTCTCTCTCCCACTCTCTCTCTCTTTCTCTCTCTCTCTCTCTCTCTCTCTCTCTCTCATTCTCTCTCTCTCTACCCCCTCTATCTCTTTCTCTCTCTCTGTCTCTCTCTCTCCCTCTCTCTTTCACTCTCTCTCTCTCCCTCTCTCTCTCTTTCTCTCTCTCTCTCTCTCTCCCTCTCTCTGTCTCTCTCTCTCTCCCTCTCTCTGTCTCTCTTTCTCTCTCTCTTTCTCTCTCCTTTGGCGAGCTCGCCCATGATTTCCTCTTCCCTCATCTTTCTTGAGTGCGTCCAGTGTTAAAGTGGGTTGGCCCTCGTGATCGATGCCCGTGTGTCGGCTCCCTCAGCTGGCTGGAGGCTCCTGGTGTCTCTGGCAGTGACCAGCCAGCCTCGTTCTCCTGGCTGCTATGGTCTCACTCAGTCTTGGTGACCCCCCATGCAGATGCTTGCTGGCAACATGCTCGTTCTTGTTGATACTCTCTCTCCCTCTCTCTCCCACTCCCACTCTCTTTCTCTCTATTTCTCTCTCTCTAACCCCCCCCCCATCTCTCTCTCTCTCTCTCTCTCTCTCTCTACCCCCCCCTCTCTCTCTCTGTCTCTCTCTCTCTTTAAATTCAATTTCAATTGAATTAGCCTTATTGGCATGAAAAGACAGTGCTTATATTGCCAAAGCAAATACATATTAATAACAGCAACAATAAGAATAACAATACTATACTTCTATTACTAATAATAATACTAATATGATTATATAATAACAATTATTATACATATATATAACAATAAGTGCATGTGATGTAACTACTAGTGACAATATACAACAACCAATCACATAACAACATATAATGAACAACATATAAGTAAACACAGAAAATACATTTTACACAGAAACACAGAAAATCCCTTAGGTTGTGGCAGGAGGCTAGATATTTAGCTGCCAGTATGCAGCAATTTTGTTTTTCACCAAGTAGATATTTTAATTTGTCCCTATGGCCAGGCTGTGTCCACTGAGTCTATACCTGCTCAACAGTTTTCTCAATGTGACATCAGTCACAGTGGTCAGATATTCTGCCACCATGTACTGTCAGTTTAGGGTCAAATAACATTCCATTTTATTTTGGGTTTTTGTGGTGTGTATCCAGTGATTGATGTATTTTTCTTTTTGTTTTGTTATAATTTAGTTGGGCCAGATTGTTTGTGGGCTGTCCTGAGGTTCGGTAGGGAAAGATGTTAGGGGACTGAGTCTCTGGACAAGTTGGCAGAGGGGGCTCTTTTCTTTGTTCATCTCTTGGTGTTTCATGGCTTTGTAGTGGAATGTTTGGGGCTTGCTGGTTATTAAGTG
>NW_028176444.1:10000-13069 GCF_949987555.1 Borostomias antarcticus
GGGGGCGGAGACAGGGAGGGGTGGGTGGAGATAGGGAGGGGGGGCGGAGTCAGGGAGGGGTGGGCGGAGACAGGGAGGAGGGGGCGGAGACAGGGAGGGGTGAGTGGAGATAGGGAGGGGGCGGAGTCAGGGAGGAGGGGGCGGAGACAGGGAGGGGTGGGTGCAGACAGGGAGGGGGGGCGGAGTCAGGGAGGGGTGGGCGGAGACAGGGAGGGGTGGGCGGAGACAGGTAGGAGGGGGCGGAGACAGGGAGGGGTGAGTGGAGATAGGGAGCGGGTGGAGTCAGGGAGGAGGGGGCGGAGACAGGGAGGGGTGGGTGCAGACAGGGAGGGGGGGCGGAGTCAGGGAGGGGTGGGCGGAGACAGGGAGGGGGGGCAAATGTGTCTAGCACACACAAGCTTGAAAGTTGATGAAAAGGCCGTGTTTTTACCTTTAGATGTCTTGGTCATATTAAAAGAGTAGTAAAGGGAAAATGCATGTTTAGCCCTGTTTTAAGGTTACTTATGATCATATACAATGGTTCAGATCAAAACGTTGACAAAACTAGCACTTACAAGTCTGATAATTCCTCTACCACCGTTTAGGTCATACAATGGATGTGGATGGGCAACTTGAAAAATCATTCAAAAACCTGTTAAACTCTCGATTACTTATTCAAATACTGTACAATTATGAAAAAGAGAAGCTTCTGATCTGTGATTGAAATATTTTATTAATGACTGTTTTCAGTTATTGCATTGTCAAAACACTGAGCTCTTTGACTACAACATGACTAGAATGGACATATCAAATCATTGTGTTAACATGTTAAGCAGGGGACATAAGCGCTCCTTTTTATTTACATTAGGTATCCAAAGAGTCGCTGTCTTGAAAAGAACATGCCGAGCAGCACAATGAGGACAGTTTTGATTCCGTTTCACTATATATTGTTGGCCATAAATTATGCTGACACGTTTCAAGCCTTTGTCAAAGCATGTCTTTGAGTGTAGGGTGCGGCCTAGATGAAATAAGTGACAGATGTTATCTATCACAAGTAAGACAACTCAATCACTCAATTAATCACTCATACAATCAATTGGTCACTCCAACAATACTGGTATGCATACAGACTGCAGTATGAAAAATGAAAAGACTCTTTTCACTTAAAAACCTCTTTTGATGAAGACATCGGGAACACATTAGATATGTTTATGTACAGTACAAGTGTTAGAAAGGGGAATACCCCTCTTTACAGTGCAATACTATAGGGATCAGTGCATCAGTAGTACAGTTGTACGTTTGTAACCATAGTGACTGACCTCTCATGGCAGACAGGCCTCAACACTGACTACACTGACCTCCTCCCCCCTGCACCTCCGAGCCCCGAACTCACATCCTGTCATTCTCACAACAACAAGCCCATCTCCTGGAGTGACACAGAGGTGGTCGGAGTCTTTGGAACACTCTGCGGGATCTTGACACACACACTTGGTGGCTGATTCTGAAATGAAAAATGAAAACACAATGAGGTCTAAAATAGGATACTCCACTCGATACATAACTACTAGGGCTGCCCCCTGAAAGTCGACGTGTCGAATCATCAGTCGGAGACTGATTCTGCAGCCTGCAATTTTGAGTTTAAAGTTTCACAGCTGTCCCGACTCCGGCGGTCTCCCCTCCAGCCTAGACATATCGGGGGGAGGAGGAACAAATCTCCTGACATGACACAAAATGGATATGAAGAAAATGTTTAAGATATTGATAACCTGTCTATTAATTATCTCGATTACTAGTGGTCCAAACCATGGACAATGCAAGACAGAGGTATGGGCTGCACTTGAAACAAGCTATCAAACACATTTGTAGGCAGCGGAGAGGATTTTAGCGGAGCGGAAATATGAGCAAGCCTATATTATAATAATTAATTTTGAAACTTTATTCTAGTTTTTGTTCAAAGGAAAATAATAAACACCAATCAAGGTAAAATAGCCCAATAAAGGCTATTCAAGCATAAATGGACAAAAGTTCGTTCAGAAAAAAGATTGAACAAAATGAAGCATCCCTCCATCTTATTCCACAAACCGATAGCCAGGCTATTCTAGATATTAAAAATGCTGTAGTTATGTAAGTGTCATTCTCGTTGATTTTAAATAGCCTAGCCTACTCAGAAATGTGCCTCGGCAACAATTGGTTCTTTCTAAAGGCTACCAATATAGGCCTAACCAAAATAATTGCGGGAAACTTGATGTCAAGTGATTTTCTGATAGCCAGGAGAAAAAAGAAAAAAACACATTGACAATTCGACGCGTCGCTTTGAACACCAAGTCTGAGTCGAATCACAAAATCCTGAGTTGAAGACAGCCCTAATAACTACAGTACACAGGGTCCCATTCTGGCCCTCCTTTTGTGCTATACAGTATTGGTTTACCTTGAGCATCTGGGAACCTTTTCTGGGGTGGGAGGAAGGAGAGGAAGAGGAGGAAGGAGAGGAAGGTGGAGAGGAAGAGGAGGAAGGAGAGGAAGAGGAGGAAGGAGAGGAAGGAGAGGAAGGGGGAGAGGAAGAGGAGGAAGGAGAGGAAGGAGAGGAAGGTGGAGAGGAAGAGGAGGAAGGAGAGGAAGGAGAGGAGGAAGAGGAAGGAGAGGAGGGTGGAGAGGAAGAGGAGGAAGGAGAGGAAGGAGAGGAGGAAGAGGAAGGAGAGGAAGGTGGAGAGGAAGAGGAGGAAGGAGAGGAAGGATTGGAGGAAGAGGAAGGAGAGGAAGGTGGAGAGGAAGGAGAGGAGGAAGAGGAAGGAGAGGAGGGTGGGAGGAAGAGGAGGAAGAGAGGAGGAAGAGGGAGGAGAGGAGGAGAGGAGGAAGAGGAAGGGCGAGGAGCGTGGAGAGGAAGAGGAGGAGGAGGAGAGGAAGGAGAGGAGGAAGAGGAAGGAGAGGGAGGGGTGGAGAGGAAGAGGAGGAAGGAGAGGAAGGAGGGGGAGGGTGGAGAGGAGGGTGGAGAGGAAGAGGAAGGAGAGGAGGGTGGAGAGGAAGGTGGAGAGGAAGAGGAGGAAGGAGAGGAAGGTTGGAGAGGAAGGAGGAAGGAGAGGAAGGAAGAGG
>NW_028176443.1:0-1000 GCF_949987555.1 Borostomias antarcticus
GACGGCACAAACAGTTATGACTCCAGGAGAAGAAGTTACATCCAACTCTTTCAGGAAAAGAGAGAGAAACTTCTCCGTTTGAGTTTTTTCCTCCAGATTTAATTGGGGACCTCATATGCCCCTTAAACAACATCATATGAAGCTAATGAGACTTAAGAAGTACATCGGCCTCTAAAATGCTTCCATTTTTAACTCTAATGAACTGAGTGGTGCAGTGGAGGTAGTTAAGCTACGGAGATGTTCGGCGCGTACCACCGGATTCCCCCGCCGCACCAGAGCTCATAAAACACATCTGAAGACAGAAAGTTGTAGTTATTCGTGTTTAATTGGAGGCGCTGAATGATGCAAACTAGGCTTTAATGTCCTCCCCCATTGCCTGAGTACAAGTAGCATGAGCGTTGATGCCGCTCTCCTCTCCACACAAATGACCACGTGGTTTCCTGCAGACAGAGCAGTAGGAAATGACTTCTGCTGCACAAACAACATGCTAGCATAGATATAGCAGATTCAAGATCAGTTCAAGCTGTAAAAACGTATCTAATATTCCTAACGTGCTGTTTAGCCAGTAGGCACTTGTAGTTAATTATCCAATGCTGGATTTTTAGCTGAGGCACAATATTACTTGAAGAGAGGATTAACATCATCTATATATTTAGTTTGTGAAGGGGGGGGCTCGTAGCTCAGGAGGCAGAGCCGTGTGGGGATCTCAAGGACCCCGGTTCGATCCCAGCTCCGGGGTGTGCTGAAGTGTCCTTGAGCAAGACCCTGAACCCCAGAACCATGTAGTACCTAGTACTGTCGCCTCACAGGAAGAAGATCCTGGGTCTTTCTGTGTGGAGTGTGCTCCACACGTTCTCCAAACGTTCCAAAAAGAACCGAATACAAGAAACATGCAGAAGAACCGATCGCTAATACTGTCCGTCCCTAACGGCAGGACCGCTTGGGTTGGCCACCGGGCGTTACCCATGATGCACGCTGCCTACTGTCTGCTCCCAGCTGC
>NW_028176442.1:5000-27902 GCF_949987555.1 Borostomias antarcticus
TGGGATATCATCCAACCCTGATCGTGCCTACCTGTGTGCAATCCTTCATTAGTCCTCTCTTCCCCTCCCCCCCCTCCCTTTCTCATTTCCCCTCTCTCTCTCCCCCCCCCCCCCCCCCCCCCCCCCCTCAGATCAGAGGAGTGGTATGGTTGACTGGTCTCTAAAGGCGCTCATCCACCCTGCGTTGTCTCTCCTCTCTCTTCCTTTGTGTCTCTCCGTCTCCTCCTTTCACTGACGAGGCGTATTGGATAATAATGAGCATTACTCAGCTAACCTCTAGCACAGACCCTTATAAACACACACGCACACACACACACACACACACACACACACACACACACACACACACACTATTCTCTCCTCCACCCCCTGCTAATTCATTGTGACATGAGTTCCGTAGCCATATTGATCCAGAGCATCTAATCCTCATTCTCTGCTCCCCTTCTAGAGAAGGTCCACACACAACTCAAAACCATCATCTCTCTCATACACACACCCCAAGAGATGTTCACACTCGAAACCATGATCATGCACACACACACACTCTCTCTCTCTCTCACACACACACACACACACACACACACAAGCACAAACACAAGAGATGTTCAAACTAGCAAACTAGAGAATGAACACGAATGAACAATGTGGGGTCGTGCACCTTATATAGAGCCGTGCTATTATCATAATATTAGCCCTTTCGACAGCCTTGATGTAGATGGATGTTTTTAAGAACGGTTGGAAGCCCGGAAGTGAATATTAATCATTTTTCTCCATGACTCCCTCACCTCTCACGGCCTTCTTTGGACGCAGCGGCGTCACCGAGTCTGAGAAAGTCCCTCCGCTCGTCCCCAAGTCACCGTGTCCAAAGCCACCCGGCGTGCGAGATATCCGAGTGGCCGCCTCACCATGGGGGGTGAACCAAATCGGCGACAAAAGGGACCGTCCTAATCTATTCAGCGCCGTCGTTAGGGACAACGGTCCCGGTATCTCTCCGATGCGTTCCGCTTCAGAAGCGCGTCTTCATCCGGCCCGGCGTCTGCGCGAGCGCGTGTGTGTGTTTATACCCCGCGTTACATTTGATCCTGCCGATCGCGCCACTCTTTACGCACGTGTTCCGACACTAAGCAGAGAATCGAGGATTGTTCACTTTCAACGTCGGTGGACAAAAGGGAGAGGAGAGGGAGGAGAGGGAGGAGAGGGAGGAAAGGGAGGAGAGGGAGGAGAGGGAGGTTGGCAGGAAAGGTTGGTCGTGTCAGTCGTGGGGTCCGCTGACAGAATCATTCTCCACGCACGGTTGTGAATATTAGTACTCGAATACTACGGAAGAGCATTAGGGCCAACAACTGAGTTTGTTATTTTTTTAAGCTTCTGAGTTTAAAGCCAGAATTTCTGAGAAAAAAGTCAGAAATAACTTCTGAGATTTAAGTCATAATTTCTGAGAAAAAAACGGAGAATTTCTGACTTTAAAGTCTGAATTTCTGAGAAAAAAGTCAGAAATAACTTCTGAGATTAAAGTCAGAATTTCTGAGGAAAAAAACTCGGAATTTCTGAGAAAAAAAGTCAGAAATAACTTCTGAGAAAAAAGTCAGAATTTCTGACTTTAAACTCAGAAGCTAAAAAAAAAAACTCTGCTGTTGGCCCTAATGCTCTTCCGTACAAATACTCACCTCATCTCCACTACCATTTTAATGTGAATCATGCATCCACTGACATCAACCACCAGAAAGATATGTATATTAAAATTTATTGAGGCAGTATGAAAGGATGGGAAAATAGATTTTAACACTCAATAAATGATCATAAAATACAATAACAGACTCATGTAAGCTAGCTCATCACTTCAGAACAAAAATACAGCCATGAGCGAACGTCTCAATAATTACAATCAAAAGGTAAACAAGGTTATTCTTGGGTCACATCCAGACCAACAATAAACATTTTCAGAATTGGAACTACCTGAGACGCGCTTGATTTAACTCGCTTTGAATGCAGAGGTTGTCCTATTGGGGACACTCCAACGGTTCCATAGTGCCTGTGAAGTTAAATCAAGCACACCCCCGGTACCTCAAGTCCGGTCACATCTCATTATGGCAACACAGTTCCTCGTGGTCTACATCTCCTCAGGCCAGCTGCCTGCTGTCCGTCTTAGTCTTACACACCTGCAGTAGAAAGGACAGTCCACTTTTTTGTCAAAATAATCAATATTTGTTACAGGAAGTGCCATGAAAGTCAGCATCGCATAAGTCCAATTGCTGAGCAGTGTTTGCACGTGTGTTTGAGGCATTGCCATCTCACTCGAACATATTTTCAGACTGTAACAGAAGTATGTGTCTATATTTACCAGGCAGTGAGAAGGGTCCCCCCAAACCTACATGACTGATATGATATTATGGCATCTTTACGGAGTCACACTGCAGGTTGACATGTCATTCCTCCATCATTCCCAGAAATCACACATCGAGACACCCTTCTATCTCTCCATCCCTCTATCTCTCCATCCTTCCATCTCTCCATCCCTTCTATTTCTCCATCCCAACATACGGAGCCAAGTTACCCCAGGTGGAGATATCGTTCTGATTGCGGGGTGAAAGTGTACTGGGTCTTTGTGAAAGTGTACTGGGTCTAAGTGTACTGGGTCTTTGTGGAAGGGTACTGGGTCTTTGTGGAAGTGTACTGGGTCTTTGTGAAAGTGTACTGGGTCTTTGTGAAAGTGTACTGGGTCTAAGTGTACTGGGTCTTTGTGGAAGGGTACTGGGTCTTTGTGGAAGTGTACTGGGTCTTTGTGAAAGTGTACTGGGTCTTTGTGAAAGTGTACTGGGTCTAAGTGTACTGGGTCTTTGTGGAAGTGTACTGGGTCTTTGTGAAAGTGTACTGGGTCTTTGTGAAAGTGTACTGGGTCTAAGTGTACTGGGTCTTTGTGAAAGTGTACTGGGTCTTTGTGGAAGTGTACTGGGTCTTTGTGGAAGTGTACTGGGTCTTTGTGAAAGTGTACTGGGTCTTTGTGGAAGTGTACTGGGTCTAAGTGTACTGGGTCTTCGTGAAAATGTACTGGGTCTTTGTGGAAGTGTACTGGGTCTTTGTGAAAGTGTACTGGGTCTTTGTGGAAGTGTACTGGGTCTTTGTGGAAAGTGTACTGGGTCTTTGTGGAAAGTGTACTGGGTCTTTGTGAAAGTGTACTGGGTCTTTGTGGAAGTGTACTGGGTCTTTGTGAAAGTGTACTGGGTCTTTGTGGAAGTGTACTGGGTCTTTGTGGAAAGTGTACTGGGTCTTTGTGGAAAGTGTACTGGGTCTTTGTGGAAAGTGTACTGGGTCTTTGTGAAAGTGTACTGGGTCTTTGTGAAAGTGTACTGGGTCTTTGTGGAAGTGTACTGGGTCTTTGTGGAAAGTGTACTGGGTCTTTGTGGAAAGTGTACTGGGTCTTTGTGGAAAGTGTACTGAGTCTTTGTGGAAGTGTACTGGGTCTTTGTGAAAGTGTACTGGGTCTTTGTGGAAGTGTACTGGGTCTTTGTGGAAGTGTACTGGGTCTTTGTGGAAGTGTACTGGGTCTTTGTGAAAGTGTACTGGGTCTTTGTGGAAGTGTACTGGGACCGCAAGGTTAGAGGGACACCATGGAAGTTGGTACAAACATAATAACAGTATAAGTGACTTATGTCCTCTTGCTCACTTTCTCTCTTTCTCTCACTCTCTCTCGCTCTCTCACACACACACACACACACACACACACACACACAGTCTCTCTCACTCACACACACACGCACACACACACACACACACACACCTATGCATAGATAACATGGCCTCAGTGCCCTTGTCAGGAACAGCTTCACACCAGGTCAACAATATTTCATGTCAAATTCATACCAAATCTTCTACTCTACTCTTTTTTTTCCTTTACCAATTTGATTGATCTCATAGTCAGAAACCCACAGGTCCATTCTACAGAGAACAGTGTTGGGTGTAACGTCCTGTAAATAAGTGTTCTAAAACAGTATGGGTGGTTCCTTCTAGAACACTGAGGGAACCTTCATCAGAAGAATGTCGGCCTACATCCTAAACCGTCAGGCTAACATGGCGATACGTTCTACCGGCTCGTTATGAAATGATGGTTGTGTTCACCTTCAGGTGACGGCAGAGAGGAACGCTTGACGCGTTCTGTTGTGAGGGGGGGGGGGGGGGGGGTGAGAAGTGGTCCCTGGCGATGACCTGTGACCTGCTCTCATGACATCAGGACCAATGAGGTGCCGGGACATTGTAACACAGCTGGTTTGATGACAAACGGGGCCGGAACACCTACGCTGGCGAGCTAACATACTCCCCACAACCAGCCTGGCTTCGACCCAGGGGTTCGAATCCCCTCCAGGTGGGTACCGCCGACGTAGTTCTCCGCCTACAGCGCCCCCGGTGGCCGGAAGACCCACTGTTACGTGTTGCTGTAATCCTCGTCGTCGCTAGGCTCTGATTTGATGTCGTCAGGGTGGATCTGGAGGTAGCTGTGGGCGGCGGCCTTGGTACACACGTACCACTCCTGCATGTTCATAACCTGAGGTAGAGGGGGGTTCACCGATAGGCTCCTTTGTGTCCGGGGGGGAGGGGCCGCTCGGTTCCTGACCAATCCCGACAGAGAGAGGTCCAAGGGTCCGGAGTTGGGTGAGGGGCAGAACAGGACCTTGCGGTCGACGGGCGACCGGGGCCCTCCTCCGGGCGAGGAGTCGAAGTGTATCTTCAGATCGAGCGGCTCGGAGGTAGGCGAGGCCTTGATGTGGACTTTCATGTGTTTGCGGAGGGAGCTGGGGTGGGTGTAGGACTTGCCACAGCCGAGGGCCTTGCAGTCGTAGGGCTTGGAGCTGGTGTGGACCTGGGAGTGCTTCTTCCGGTCGCTGCTGTTGGCGAAACGCCGTTCGCAGAACTCGCACTGGAACGGCTTCTCTCCTGGAGACGAACAGAGACGAGGACAATGAATTAAAGTTACATTTCGGTTTACTTAAGAAGGGACGGCATATTAATCAACAACAAAAAATTGATCCGATTATAGATTGAATACATTTTGAAGATTACATTATGTTGATTCGGTCGCATTTAGTGGAAACATCAGCTATTTTCATATCTGTTTCTGCCGCAAACTAGATTGACTTGAGTGGACGACACTTCCTGTGTATGGACCCCCACACAGAGAAACAGGATGTACTTTCTGGTTTGAAGATTACTTTTACTTTCGCACTTAGTTTAGGCTCTTAGGTGCTTGTTTAGAAATAGATGCACTTCTGAGTTGTGGTTAGTAATATCACATTTGACTTCTGTACATTGAATGCACTCAGCTATTGTCATTTGCTTTGGAAGTGTATGTTAAATGACTAATATAGGGTAATACAAGATATTCAACAAGTCTACAAACTGTTATATTAGAACCATAACATGTCAAGGACTCAGAGCTCATTCAACTAGCCCATGGGCCGTGCCGGGCCGTGCCGGGCCAGACATTCATACCAGTGTGCACAGACAGGGGTGATAGGAAGTAGTCTATACATCAAATGAACGTGGCCTATGTAAACATGGAGGTCGAACACCGCTGGTCATGAAAACACTAGAGTTCCACATGGATGGGTTAACGCGTAGGCTACATTTAAACATTTCTCACACACACACACACTGCATATTTTATGACCGAAAAAGTATAATTAACCCCTGGCCGAGGATGATTTGGATTAAAACGCGCTTTATGGGAACGCGCCTTTCCAGAATGGAATAAAGCACATCTCAGGATCCTGGTCAGCCTAAATCAAGACATCAGCCCAACACGGTGAGAAGGCCTCGCCAAGGCTGCGACCACATTCTCTACTGTGATGGGTCGCTATGGGGACCATTTCCGTGCCCCCCTCCCTCTCTCTCTCTCTCTCTCTCTCTCTCTCTCTCTCCCCCCCTCCCTCTCTCTCTCTCTCTCTCTCTCTCTCTCTCTCTCTCCAAAGAACATACCAGTGTCTCTCTCTCTCTCTCTCCAAAGAACATACCAGTGTCTCTCTCTCTCTCTCTCTCTCTCTCTCTCCAAAGAACATACCAGTGTCTCTCTCTCTCTCTCCCCCTCTCCCCCTCCCTCTCGCTCTCTCTCTCTCTCTCTCCAAAGAACATACCAGTGTGCGTGCGTGTGTGAATCTTCAGGTTCTCCGAGCGGGCGAACATCTTCCCGCAGTCGGGGAAGGAGCAGGCGAAGGGTTTCTCCCCCGTGTGCACTCGGATGTGGTTGATGAGTTTATATTTCGCCTTGAAAGCCTTCCCGTCGCGCAGACATTCCTCCCACATGCAGACATGGCTCAGGGACTCCAGCCCGGCGACGTGCTCCATGGTGACGTGGTCCACCAGCTCGGGCATGGAGGCGAAAGTTTGCGCGCAGCTCTTTTGCTTGGCGGTTCGGTGCAGCTCGGTCCATTTGCAGATGAGCTCCGTCTTGATGGTCCCGTTCGGGTAGGGGCCCGTCGAGGCGCGGGGAGGGGATGCGATGCAAGAGGACACCGAGTTGTTGTTGCGCAGCGGAGGGAGGCCATTGTGCCTTGCGCCCGCCCGCTGCATGGTCGTGGGATTCGAGCTCCGTGGGATTCGACCCCGCTGTGGTTTGGTCCAAACCGCGTTGTTCTCTCTCCCCGGCCCGGTTTAACGCACAGAGGGGCGCATGCGGCGGTCCAGTGGTTCCTGGATCCTCGGCTAGACCCGGGTCCGTCCCTCCATGCTCGCTCGGTAGGACAAGGAACCCCTTTCAAGCCGGAGGAGACATGAGCTGCAGCGTCCCAATACTCTCAAACGGCATCCTCTCCTCTCTTCCTCTCCTCTCCTTCGGCAGATCTGATCTAGATGTAAAAAGATAGCCTAAAGCAACATGGCGCGCCTCACTAGGCGCCCTGGTGTTAGATTGTGGGTGAAGTGCTTTGTCTAGGAGAGGAGGGCAGCAGAAGGACGCGGATAGGAGAGCGCCTAGTGGTAGGTATGCAACACTCCTCTAGTTAGGGCACATTACCAGGCGTCATGCTGTGTATTTGTAGTTCATTGGGGGCAGAATAAAAAAGCTGATTTGAATTGGCCTACAAATTCGAGAAAGACGGCCTAGGCCTATATTGAAAACATTTCTATTTTTCAGTGTGGCTTAAATCTTTTTTTTTTGCGTCTTCATTTGCGTTTTAATTAATGCTGTATATATTGGATTGTATATATTCGAGAGCCATGTTTTTAAGCGCAGCTCCCTTTTTCCTCTCAGAGTGGAAGTTTGTTTTTTCCTCCTGATTCCAGTTCTGTCTTTGAAGTCGGGCCCCCCGGGGCCGAGCCACGGGGCCCAGACGAGACCCTGGATCCATTTAAAGACTGTACTACTGCAATTCACTATTATATAGTTCATTTACTATTTCCCCTGGGGGATAAATCTCTCTGTAAAGGCTACAGCATACATAAGCTCCAATCACAAACATACAAAAACTATAACAAAACATCTCCAGCAACATTAAGACATTCTCAAAATTAAATCGTCATACATGTCAAGTTGAAGTGTATTAACCATGTGTGTAAAGCATGTACAGTCAAGACGGGTATCTGTGCACTGATGTTTACGTGAGACCTTCACAGATGATAAAAAACAAGCAAAATAATAAAACAAGGAACAGATGCTTTGTCTATTTTGTCTTTCTCATCAGCTTCACCGACATTTTCTGAACAGTGAACACAACATTGCTCCATACGCTCCGTCCTTCAAATCTTCCTGTGTGACCCCCAGAATGGGCAGCTGACCCCTGACCCCTCTCTTCACCTATGAAAAGTAGGCAAACAGTAAAATACATTCTTTAAAACAGAATCTGATCCCATAACTTTGAATGGCCCTTTAAAGATAACCTGACTTGACTGTTTTTTGGAGACCTATTGTAAAAGTTTGTTATTTGCGCTGAATATGGCTCATATTAGTAATTGAATAAGTTGACTTCTTTAAAAAAAAACGTAACGCGTCATATTCCCGTTAAGACCCCCGGAGACCCCCCTAAAACAGTCTGGGCGGTGCTCTCACAGAAGGCCGTCCTACAATTGGCGGGATGACTGGCGTCGATCATTCGAGGTGGCCAATCAGAGACCGGCAGGGAACCCCCGGGGGCCCCTAAAAGGGAGGTAAGGAGTTGGCTCCGGGAGCACCTTGGAGAGAAGCCTAAAGACCTTTGGGAACGCACGTAGCGGTTCACCCTGATAACAAGATTTTTTATTTGTATTCGTTGGTGGTATAGGTTAAATTACCTGGCACTATTCTAGAGAAACAACGTATTTGATGCTCCTCCTTTTTGGGTCCAGCTGTGGGATCATCTAACCTTAGATTCCATCTCGTTTTGAAGAGGACGAGCCCTCTTGGATCTATTTGGTCATATTTGACGCATTTTTTACGCACGCGTAAAGTTCCGATATTGACATTTGCGCATCACTGTGATGCTACTGGAGTCTGGCCACCAGGCCGCGAGTTTAGGGGTCAGCGCGTTCGCCAGGCACCACTACGCGAGTGACATGCAGGACCGAGACGCAGGCTTCATGGACTCGGTTCACATGGGCGCCTTCAAGTTGAACCACGACCATTCGCCGGGCCAGAGCACAGCCTTCCCCGCCCAGGGGGGAGGGTACGCGGCTTCTTACGCCAGCTCCACCCGGGACTTTCTCATGCGTAACCGTGGATTCGCTGGAGATTCGCCTGCCTCTAACGAGCAGCACCCCCTCCTCAGAAGCATGGCGGGGTCCCTCCATCACCCGCACGCGGACGCCCAGGGACACATACTCTTCCCGGGGATTCACGACCAGCACCACGGTTCGCCCAACGTGCTGAGCGGGCGACTGGGGCTCCCGGGGGAGGTGTTCGGGCGAGCGGACCAGTACCACCACGTCCCCGGGTCCAGAGGAGACCCGTACGGCCAGTATGGAGCGATGGGTTTGAACATGGGCATGGGCATGGCGCACCACCACCCCGGCGCCTTCTTCCGTTACATGCGGCAGCAGTGCATCAAACAGGAGCTGATCTGCAAGTGGGTCGACCCGGAGCAGCGTGCGGGGAGCGTCCAGGGGTGCGCGAAGACCTATAGCACCATGCATGAGCTGGTTACGCACGTCTCCGTGGAGCACGTAGGTGGGCCCGAGCAGAGCAACCACGTCTGCTTCTGGGAGGACTGCCCGCGGGAGAGCAAGCCGTTCAAGGCCAAATACAAACTGGTGAATCACATTCGGGTGCACACGGGAGAGAAGCCGTTCCCGTGCCCGTTCACCGGCTGCAGTAAGGTTTTTGCGCGCTCGGAGAACCTGAAGATCCACAAACGGACGCACACGGGTAATTCCAGATGAACGATTACGATTATTTATTGATGTTTCTATTTGTATTTATGTATTCTTTACAGCCCCAATACTTTGAATGTTTAGAATCATGAGTTTTGGTCTGTTTTCAAATATGTCCCCTTGGTCCTGTTACTTTTCTCATGAGAGAAATATAGGCCTACTGTAACTGATTACTAAACATCGACCGCCAACTATAGTATAGTGATGTTTACTCATTGTTCTCCCTCCCAGGAGAGAAGCCGTTCGTCTGTGACTTCTACGACTGCGACAGACGCTTCGCCAACAGCAGCGACCGCAAGAAACACATGCATGTTCACACGTCTGACAAACCGTATCTGTGCAAGATCTGTGACAAGTCCTACACCCACCCCAGCTCCCTGCGTAAACACATGAAGGTACAACCTTTTTGCCACTATGACCTGTTAATTCAGGGATAATATGCTAATATTTCATAGAGTGATCATCTTTTGCTCATCGTGTGTTTATTCTTTCAGATCCACGACTCTCTCTCAACCACCGACTCCTCGCCGGCAGGCAGCTCCGGGTATGAGTCCACGAGTCCGGCAAGCCTGGTGTCCCCCGCCTCGGAGACCCAGAGCAACATGTCCCCGGACTCCGTGGTGCTTCCCAGCGGCCACAGCGGCCTCGCATCCAACTTCAACGAGTGGTACGTCTGAGGCCCCGGACCCGGGACGCCAAAACAGGGGAGACCCAGAGAAGTGGCCCCCTGAAAGAGAGACAATATTCGCACCTTTTGGCCCTTGTGGAATGGACTCTAAATGCGCGACAGAACTCATGTGAAGTTTTCAACCGCTCAAATAAACCTGCTAAATAACTTGTGGATAAGTTAAGTTTTTTTTCGTATTATTGTGGTGTACATTTAGACCAGATACCCTTTTCTTGTGACCCCCCCCCCCTGAAACATTCCCAAAAATGTGCCAAAGTTATTTTTACACGTCTTTTGTTGAAGACATCAGAGTTGAAAGTGTTTTATATTTTTGTCCTCTGAGAGCCAGATCGTTCAGTAGGCATGTGAAATGAAACTATTTATAGATAGGCTATATTGTTGACCGTTTTCATTGCTGGTTTAATTACTTCCTGTTTTGTAAAACCTTATAATGGAATAAACGTGTCTGACTTTTAAAAATCCATCTCATTTTTTGGATTGTGATGAGTGAATATCAACTGAAATATCTTTCTCGTGGACCATTTAGACAGCAAATCTATTGATAGGAATAATTATAGAATTGTCTATTCTACAAACCTATAATCAATTGAAATATCTGGAGACGGCATTAAACACATCTGTATTTTCTTTTTCTTCAGCTTACATTATCATTATGCAAAGCGATTTCAATAGACTTCAGATAAGAACGACTAATAAAACTTACAGTCCAAACATGCGGAACATGTTGGAGGTCTTCTGAATCAGATTACACCATTTTACTGTTGATGGATGAGTAACTAAACCTATATACCCTAATAGACGTTTGAGAAGGATGACTGTTCACATTAGAAGTGTAACTACTACTAAAGCTACCATTCAGACACGTATAGATCTACATTTTATTTATCAACGCTGAAATGCCAAAATCAAGATTCAAGATCTTTTTTATTGGCTATGTATATGATTCACACGTACTTGGAATATACTAGGAATTTGACTAGGGTTAAGGTATACGCTATTGCAGACGACATAGGACAGAGTGCAAAACAGTGTTCAAAGATTGGTTAAACGTCCATTTCTGTTTTGGGGACATTTTAAACAAAAATAATTATTATTTTGAGTAAAAAACCAGGCCAGGTCCAGCCTGGCTTATGTGCGTGGCTGGCTTGTTTCTGTTCAGGACTGGTAGAATGGAAGTTAGTCATGCCACTGAAATAGCGGTGAATTGAAATTAAATTTCAATTCAATGCTTCCAATGCTAGTCCAGCACAATAAGAGCGGGATAGCCAGTTAGCTCATGAACTCACAACAACTAGCAGCAGCTTCCATAACATAACATAACAACATAACATAAAATAGCGGTCAGTGGCTAAAGCAGTTACACTGAGGATTCCTGTAACGTTAGCTATTTTGCTGCAATTGGTTCAACTTCTGTTTCTGGACAAAGATAAGGGATAAAAAGATTGGAGTGAAAGGATGAACGTGTGGAGGTTTGGGTTATAGTCCCATAAAGTCATCCCCACTGGGGCCTTGAACCCCAGTCTCCTGGGTGGGAGTCCAATGCTTTCACCACTACTCTACTTGTGCAGCAGAGATCGGTGGGTTGGTTTTGGTGTCCTTCTTCCAGTCCCTAGTGTGGGTTGGGGTTAGAATAAGGGTTGGGGTTGGGACAGGATCTGACCTATAAGGCAAGGGGTAAAGGTTGGAGTGAAAGGATGAACATGTGGAGGTTTGGGTTATAGTCCCATAAAGTCATCCCCACCGGGTCTTGAACCCCAGTCTCCTGGGTGGGAGTCCAATGCTCTCACCGCTACTCTACTTGTGCAGTGGAGATTGGCAAGTCGATTTTGGTGTCCTTTATTTTGGTGTGCTGGGACTACTGCTTTTTGTGGCACCAACAGAGAAATGCAGGTCAACATTCAGGAGTGATAACCAAACGCTATCCTAGGTGCGCTGGCTTACAGCCACGCACAAAAAAGTAGTTCACCTCCCACCAAACTACTGCACAGATAAAACAGACATAACATCCAAACATTTACAAGTAGTGAAATGTATTAAACACCTACATCCGTGGAATGAACCGGCGTTCATCTTTCAACGCCATATCCAGTCCTTTTAATAGGCTACATCCACGGGTAAACATCCCAAACAAACGCAGGCCGTCAACAACTAGCAGCAGCTTCCATAACATAACATAACATAACATAACATAACATAACATAACATAACACAACACAACATAACACAACATAACATAACATAACACAACATAACACAACACAACATAACATAACACAACATAACACAACACAACACAACACAACATAACATAACACAACACAACACAACATAACATAACACAACACAACACAACACAACACAACACAACACAACACAACACAACACAACACAACACAACACAACACAACATAACATAACATAACATAACATAACATAACATAACATAACATAACATAACATAACATAACATAACGTTTGGTTATGTTAACAGCACGTTTTGGACGCACAGCCCTTGCTCAGCAGCGATTGGACGAAAGAGCAGACTCCCCCGTCCTACGTCATCACGTCCGCCGGCCTACGTCATCACGTCCCCTCCAGCCCGACCAAACATGGCCGCCTACATGATCACTCCAACCCTGCAAAGAGTTTTGTTCGCTGTAAAGGTGAGAGACACGATTAAATTGATTGAGATTTCACCTTTATACGGGATGTTATGATAGCTTACGAACACCACAGTTATTTTCTGGAATAAAATAATAAAACTCCAGCTTTTTGATATTCAAAGTCTGTATGCTAGCTAGTTAGCCTCTAGCTAGCTCACCCTCCAGTCCTAAACTCCCTCTCTCCACCTCTTCTCACACTCTGACAGCTTATTTTAAGTCTTAATCTTAAATCTTATCCCAAGTTAAGTTCAAACCTACTCTATCTCTGTCCTGCTTGGGTTCATCCCTGTTAAGAAAGAGAATTCATTCCAATTCACTTTACTGAACACTTAACAGTGTCTATTCCCCCTCTGTCAATGTCAAAGCTATATAAATAAAGCTTTGATTGATTGATTGAAAGCATCTAGCTAGCTGCTGGGTAGCTGCTATAGAATGCTAACCATTCCTGTTTAATTATATTGAACTGTTCAATCAAGTTTCACACATAGACAACCCTGTTATTATAACTTTCAGAATGACCAAATTGTGTCTTTGATCATGGGGGAACTATCCATGGCAGCAGGACCCAGGACTGCTTCTTTCCACGGCAAACAGACTTGTGCTTTATTTATGAACGCGTGTAATCGCTACATATCGTTGATATTGCTCCTGTAACCCTCCTGTCTTCCCAGCATGCATCACTCCAGCCCCGGTGCCGCGTGGGGGCCCATCGGGCGCGGTACTCCACGGTCTACGACGCCAACGAGAAGGTAGGGGGTTCTCCCCCGTGGAAGTTCTACTCCTGTCCTTAGAACGTGGGAGTCGAATGACGTTCTTCCAACCTTGTAACAGAACCAGCGTGTGGAAATCACGATGGTGTAACTCTAGAACGTCTTGGGAGTCAGATGTGCGTTTGTTTTGGACCACAGCTCAGGCGTCCTGCTGGGCAGCCGTCACAGAGGAGAATCCGTGTTGCTATTGGTGCTTTGAGGGGAAAACCTTCATTTCCCTAAATCTGAAGTATAAACAAGATTTCACCTCCTGTAGCTCAGCCCCTTGATCTCACACACACACACACACACACACACACACACACACACACACACACACACACACACACACACACACACACAGCCTAGCCTCTGGCAGTACGGGGACACAGGGGTCTAGTTGGAGGGAGGGGGGGAGGAAAGAAGAGAGGCCTCAAAACAGATAGGGGGGGGGGGGGGGGGTATTTATATTGTAACATTTTTGTGACTTTTTGTGATGTCTGCTTTGGCAATGTAAATGAATGTTTCCCATGCCAATTAAACCCATTGAATTGACTTGAATTGAGAGCAGGGGGTGAGAGAGAGAGGGAGGGGGTGAGGGAGAGAGAGAGAGAGGGAGAGAGAGATGGAGAGAGAGAGGAGAGAGAGAGGAGAGAGAGAGAGGGAGTTTTATATGTTGTGGAGGAGAGGAGAGACTCTGACACTCTTCCACTCACCTGGCTTTCCACATATGTGTTCGCTGGTGTTTACAAGGCTCGTGTGTGTGTGTGTGTGTGTGTGTGTGTGTGTTTACAAGCACACATGCTCCCCCTAGGGCCCGAGGCTAGCCTGCATGGAGGACAGGAGAGCAGGGCTGAGATGACTACTGTACATCAACACTGACTCTATGCATGTTACAGTGACTAATGTGTGTGTGTGTGTGTGTGTGTGTGTGTGTGTGTGTGTGTGTGTGTGTGTGTGTGTGTGTGTGTGTGTGTGTGTGTGTGTGTGCTGTGCTTTCTCTCCAGACCTTTGACAAGATCCTTATCGCCAACAGAGGGGAAATCGCCTGCAGGGTGAGACTGGGGTCTGGTTTGTTTGTGTGGTCTACGTGTGTGTGTGTTTGTGTGGTCTACGTGTGTGTGTGTGTGGTCTACGTGTGTGTGTGTGGTCTACGTGTGTGTTTGTGTGGTCTACATGTGTGTGTGTGTGTGTGTTTGTGTGGTCTACGTGTGTGTGTGTGTGTGGTCTACGTGTGTGTGTGTGTGTGGTCTACGTGTGTGTGTGTTTGTGTGGTCTACGTGTGTGTTTGTGTGGTCTACATGTGTGTGTGTGTTTGTGTGGTCTACGTGTGTGTGTGTGTGTGTTTGTGTTTGTGTGGTCTACATGTGTTTGTGTGGTTTACATGAGTGTGCGATTGGTGTTTGTGTGTGTGTGTGTGTGTTGTTGGTATGTAACTGGTGTGTGTTTGTCTAGTTTACATGTGTGTGTGTTGTTAGTATGTAACTAGTGTGTGTGTGTTGTTAGTATGTAACTGGTGTGTGTGTATTGTTAGTATGTAACTGGTGTGTGTGTTGTTAGTATGTAACTGGTGTGTGTGTGTGTGTGTGTGTGTGTGTGTGTTTGTTATTGATTTGTCAGGTGATTAAAACATGTAAGAAGATGGGTATCCGGACGGTGGCGGTGCACAGCGACGTTGACTCCAGCGCGGTGAGTCTGGCCCTGTTCACCCCCGCCATTAACCCCAACCTCCCCCCCCCCCGCCATTAACCCCAACCTGCCCCCCCCTCCTCCATTAACCCCAACCTGCCCCCCCCTCCATTAACATGCGTCTGCTGGGGCCGCCCCGGTAGCTCACCGGGTAAGGCGCGCCCCATATGAAGGCTAGTCCTTCGCGCGGCGGACCCTTGTTCGATTCCCGGCTCCGTTCCTGTGCCGCATGTCCTCCCCTCTCTCTCTCTCCCACGTTTCCTGTCTCTCTCAAACTGTCCTGTCCCATTAAAGCTGAAAAGCCCTAAAAAAAGATCTTTAAAAACACGCGTCTGGTGACCCCAACGCAAGGAGGTCTGTTCACTCCTGGCTTTAGAACGCGTCTCCACCTTCGTCTTGAGGGACCACATGTGATCGGTTCTGACCTCCCCGCTCGAAATAAACACTTGAATAAAAGAACGTCTATTTAACATGGCCGTAACTATCAGCGTTGAGTTCTCTTATCAGCGTTGAGCCCTCTTATCAGCGTTGAGCGCTCTTATTACATCAACATTTGTCACGAATGAAGTATTTACAGCTGCTCTTGGTTCCGCAGTCTGAAAAGAGACTCTTGCCTAAACACTAGACAATAACAAGCACCCTAGGAACCTTGTAGGTTCCTAGATGCATGCTAATGCTAGGTGTTAACTCTGTGTGTGTGTGTGTGTGTGTGTGTGTGTGTGTGTGTGTGTTTGTGTGTGTGTGTGTGAGCGTATGCGTATGTGGAGGACTTGGATCCTCCTTAGCACCTCTTTGGGAAGATAAGCAGAGGACCAACTGGCCTATCAAAAACCCTTCCCCCGTCACACACACACTCACACACACACACACACACACACACACACACACACACACACACACACACTACCACCTTGTTGATACAGTTAATCCCTCTGGAATGAGTGCCCTTGTGGTGACGAGGTCTGTCACTCACTCTTCAGGGGGGAGGTGTGTGTGTGTGTGTGTGTGTGTGTGTGTGTGTGTGTGTGTGTGTGCGTGTGCGTGCGTGTGTGTGTGTGTGTGTGTGTGTGTATCATCCCACCCACATCTTCTCTCCTGTCTTTACTCTCTGTAATGTTTTGGTTGGACCCATCTGCTCCGACCCCTCAGGTCCACGTCAAGATGGCGGACGAGGCGGTGTGCGTTGGCCCCGCCCCCACCAGTAAGAGCTACCTCAACATGGATGCCATTATGGACGCCGTCAGATCCAGGGGGGCGCAAGCCGTGAGTCATGGGGGAGGGAGGGGGGGGGGTATGAGGGTGATGGGAAGAGAGATCTACTATTATACTTGTACTGTAAATGTTCTCATCTCTCTCTGTCTCTCAATTTCAATGTTTTATTTGTTTTATATATATGCCAAAGTAAACATACATAGACAATTAACATTAACTCTCCCTTTCTCTCTCTCTCTCTCTCTCTCTCTCTCTCTCAAAAATAATAATAATAATCTAGCCCAAGGAGTACAGAAAATTATTAACGTTGACAAATAATAAGATATCTCTCTTTTTTTGAAGGTCCATCCAGGGTATGGCTTTCTGTCTGAAAATAAAGAGTTTGCCAAGAGGCTGGTGAGTCAAACACACACACACACACACACACACACAGACACACACACACACACACACTCCTCCGGTGTTTATCTTATCAGCAGTCCGCCCCCCCCAGGGCTGACTTCATTAAGGGTGTGAATCTCAAGGTGAAAACTTGATTTGAAGCCCCCCTATAAGCAAAGACTTTGAGGACCAAAAGGCTTGTTTGATAAGGAAACCGCGTCCCCTAGAGACGGGGCCTTGTCCAGGCGCTGAGCCCAAACCAGCCGCCATTTTGTCCTCCGGATGTTTAGAAAGCGCTGATGTAACGAGGGAAGTGTAGCCAAGTCAAACTATCCCGGACTCACCGCTGCGCTGGGAGCCGACCGCCGGTAAAACGCCGTCGAATCGGCCCCCGTGTTCTGTGGGGAGTCAGGTTTGGAACGTGTCCGACGCCTCCATCTTTAAACGTGCCTTGGGGCCAGTTTGCTACTGGCTAGCACCACTGCTCCTGCAAGTCATAATACATGTCTGTCTAAATATATCTACTGCTCTAGCTCTAAATATATCTACTGCTCTAGCTCTAAATATATCTACTGCTCTAGCTCTAAATATATCTACTGCTCTAGCTCTGTCTAAATATATCTACTGCTCTGTCTAAATATATCTACTGCTCTAGCTCTGTCTAAATATATCTACTGCTCTAGCTCTAAATATATCTACTGCTCTAGCTCTAAATATATCTACTGCTCTAGCTCTAAATATATCTACTGCTCTAGCTCTAAATATATCTACTGCTCTAGCTCTAAATATATCTACTGCTCTAGCTCTGTATATCTACTGCTCTAGCTCTGTCTATATCTACTGCTCTAGTTCTAAATATATCTACTGCTCTAGCTCTGTCTATATCTACTGCTCTAGCTCTGAATATATCTACTGCTCTAGCTCTAAATATATCTACTGCTCTAGCTCTAAATATATCTACTGCTCTAGCTCTTAATATATCTACTGCTCTAGCTCTGTCTATATCTACTGCTCTAGCTCTGTCTATATCTACTGCTCTAGCTCTAAATATATCTACTGCTCTAGCTCTAAATATATCTACTGCTCTAGCTCTAAATATATCTACTGCTCTAGCTCTAAATATATCTACTGCTCTAGCTCTAAATATATCTACTGCTCTAGCTCTAAATATATCTACTGCTCTAGCTCTTAATATATCTACTGCTCTAGCTCTGTCTATATCTACTGCTCTAGCTCTAAATATATCTACTGCTCTAGTTCTAAATATATCTACTGCTCTAGCTCTAAATATATCTACTGCTCTAGCTCTAAATATATCTACTGCTCTAGTTCTAAATATATCTACTGCTCTAGTTCTAAATATATCTACTGCTCTAGCTCTAAATATATCTACTGCTCTAGCTCTGTATATATCTACTGCTCTAGCTCTGAATATATCTACTGCTCTAGCTCTGTCTATATCTACTGCTCTAGCTCTAAATATATCTACTGCTCTAGCTCTAAATATATCTACTGCTCTAGCTCTGTATATATCTACTGCTCTAGCTCTGAATATATCTACTGCTCTAGCTCTGTCTAAATATATCTACTGCTCTAGCTCTAAATATATCTACTGCTCTAGCTCTGAATATATCTACTGCTCTAGCTCTAAATATATCTACTGCCCAGCTCTGAATATATCTACTGCTCTAGCTCTGTCTATATCTACTGCTCCAGCTCTGTCTATATCTACTGCTCTAGCTCTGTCTATATCTACTGCTCTAGCTCTGTCTATATCTACTGCTCTAGCTCTAAATATATCTACTGCTCTAGTTCTGAATATATCTACTGCTCTAGCTCTAAATATATCTACTGCTCTAGCTCTGTCTAAATATATCTACTGCTCTAGTTCTGAATATATCTACTGCTCTAGCTCTGTATATATCTACTGCTCTAGCTCTGTCTATATCTACTGCTCTAGCTCTAAATATATCTACTGCTCTAGCTCTAAATATATCTACTGCTCTAGCTCTGAATATATCTACTGCTCTAGCTCTGAATATATTTACTGCTCTAGCTCTAAATATATCTACTGCTCTAGCTCTAAATATATCTACTGCTCTAGCTCTGTCTAAATATATCTACTGCTCTAGCTCTAAATATATCTACTGCTCTAGTTCTAAATATATCTACTTCTCTAGTTCTAAATATATCTACTGCTCTAGCTCTAAATATATCTACTGCTCTAGCTCTGTCTAAATATATCTACTGCTCTAGCTCTAAATATATCTACTGCTCTAGCTCTAAATATATCTACTGCTCTAGCTCTAAATATATCTACTGCTCTAGCTCTGTCTATATCTACTGCTCTAGCTCTGAATATATCTACTGCTCTAGCTCTAAATATATCTACTGCTCTAGCTCTGAATATATCTACTGCTCTAGTTCTGTCTAAATATATCTACTGCTCTAGCTCTGTATATATCTACTGCTCTAGCTCTAAATATATCTACTGCTCTAGCTCTGAATATATCTACTGCTCTAGCTCTAAATATATCTACTGCTCTAGTTCTAAATATATCTACTGCTCTAGCTCTGTCTATATCTACTGCTCTAGCTCTGAATATATCTACTGCTCTAGCTCTAAATATATCTACTGCTCTAGCTCTGTATATATCTACTGCTCTAGCTCTGAATATATCTACTGCTCTAGCTCTAAATATATCTACTGCTCTAGCTCTGTCTATATCTACTGCTCTAGCTCTGTCTTTGGCTGCTTGATTTCAGCGGTACAGGGAAAGACATGGTGCTCTTCATGCTCAGCTATCTCTCACACACACACACACACACACACACGCACACACACACACACACACACACGCACACACACACACACACACACGCACACACACCATCTCTCTCAAACGCATTCTTTAGGGCCCATACCGTGTGTGTGAGAGTGGGCTGTCGTTGGCCTTCTGTGTGTGTGTGTGTGTGTGTGTGTGTGTGTGTGTGTGTGTGTGTGAGAGTGGGCTGTCGTTGGCCTTCTGTGTGTGTGTGCGTGTGTGTGTGTGTGTGTGTGTGTGTGTGAGAGTGGGCTGTCGTTGGCCCTCTGTGTGTGTGTGTGTGTGTGTGTGTGTGTGTGTGTGTGTGTGTGTGAGAGTGGGCTGTTGTTGGCCCTCTGTGTGTGTGTGTGTGTGTGTGTGTGTGTGTGTGTGTGTGTGAGAGTGGGCTGGCCTTCTGTGTGTGTGTGGAAATGGTGATGCTGTTCCATTAGCAGCTCAATGGGCCCCCCCACTCTAACAGCAGTGAATAGTTAGGGCAGGTTTACGCATTGCAAAACGCACCGGGGGCCACAGCTCTGGGCTGGGGGGGTTAAGGGCCCATTTAGCATGAGAAAGAACCCGAGGGTGAATAGAGCAGGAGGTGTGTGTGTGTGTGTGTGTGTGTGTGTGTGTGTGTGTGTGTGTGTGTGTGTGTGTGTGGAGAGGGGGGGGTAAATACAACAGATGATCATGTTCGTCAGTCTGTGCAACTCTGAAAGAGGTCCTTAATGTTTTTTTTTTGTACGCAGGCAAACTCCTGCACTTCACACCTACACACACACGCGCCTCCACTTAACACCGGGGCGCGCGCGCGTGTGTGTGTGTGTGTGTGTGTGTGTGTGCGCGCGTGTTAGTAAAGACGCAGGAGTGAGACAGTGATTGACAGCTGAAAGGGCTCAGACGGTTTAATTGTGATTAAATTGTGAAATTTCACAACGTGGCACAAGAGGGAGGGTCTGTTGGTACGATGTTTGGTCTTTCTGTGCTAAAGATGTTTCCGTGGGGTGAGGGGGTTGTGTGTGTGTGTGTGTGTGTGTGTGTTTTAGGTGGGGGGATGTGCCTGATTAGGCCTCAAGTGTAACTCATGAACATTAAATGCTGAGTTTTCATTAGTAAGCAAGGCGCAGAATGCGCATTCTCCGTCTTGCGTCTCTTGCTGTTTTTGTCCCTCTCAGCTCGCCGTAGTCCCCAGCTTCCTGAGTGAGTCATCGGCGAGGAGGTTAGGGGGATGTCACCGAGTGACATCTCGTCGTTTCCGGTTTCGCGCGTCCGTTATTCGCGCGCGGCCGTCGCGAAGTACCGCCCGAAATCCCACAGGCCGACGTAGACAGCAGGAACGTTCCGGAAGCCAGCGACGCTGGGCGGCTAACGGGCCCCGAGATCTGTCTAACAACAAGGCCCTTCCTATTGTGTGATTGGCCCGAGGCAGGGACCTGACGGTGGCAGTCAGGAAGTCGTATCCGCAGGAGCACAAAGGCCCCGGCGATGGCCTCCTGACTGTGTGGGCTCATATACACACACACACACCTCATACACACACACACCTCATATACACACACACCTCATACACACACACCTCATATACACACACACACACACACATCCACAGGGTATGCAGAACGCAGGGTCAACACTGGCTAACATTCCCTCTGGGCCTTTCTCAGAGTGTGTGTGAGTGTGAATGTGTGTGTGTGTGTGTGTGTGTGCGTGTGTGTGTGTGTGCGTGTGTGTGTGTGTGTGTGTGTGATCCTGAATGTGTGTGTGTGTGTGCGTGTGATCCTGAATGTGTGTGTGTGTGTGTGTGTGTATGTGTGTGTGTGTGTGTGTGTGATCCTGAATGTGTGTGTGTGTGTGTGTGTGTGTGTGTGTGTGTGTGTGTGTGTGTGTGATCCTATCGCACCCACTTAGGAAGTAGACGTAAAAACAAAACAACTATTACTAGAAGAGACAGTGTTTGTGATAGAGCTGGTGTTCTAGAAGAGACAGGAGCTTGTGATCATTATTCTGTCTCTACAGACATATTTATTATTCTAGTTTCATATTTATTATGCTATTATTTTAGTGATCCAGATAGGGGAGGGGTCAGTGCAGTCATTGTGTGTGTGTGGTGTCAAAGTTGTGCTGTGTATGATATAGTGGCTGACGTGTGCGTGTGTGTGTGCGCGTGTGTGTGTGTGTGTGTGTGTGTGCCAGGCGGCGGAGAATGTGGCGTTCATCGGGCCGGACACGCACGCCATCCACGCCATGGGGGACAAGATCGAGAGCAAGCTGATCGCCAAGGCCGCCAACGTCAACACCATCCCGGGCTACGACGGGGTCGTCGAGGTAACGCACACACACCCGCCATGGTTGTTGTGGTCATCCTGCGAGCATGTCTCTCTCTCTCTCTCTCTGTCTCTCTATCTCTCTCTCTATCTCTCTCTCTCTCTCTGTCTCTCTCTCTGTCTCTCTCTCTCTATCTCTCTCTCTCTCTCTCTCTCTCTCTCTCTCTGTCTCTCTCTATCTCTATCTCTATCTCTCTCTCTCTCTCTCTGTCTCTGTCTCTCTCTATCTCTATCTCTATCTCTATCTCTATCTCTATCTCTATCTCTATCTCTCTCTGTCTCTCTCTGTCTCTCTCTATCTCTCTCTATCTCTCTCTCTCTGTCTCTCTCTCTCTCTCTCTCTCTCTTCTCTCTCTCTATCTCTCTCTATCTCTGTCTCTGTCTCTCTATCTCTCTCTCTGTCTCTCTCTCTGTCTCTCTCTGTCTCTCTCTGTCTCTCTCTATCTCTCTCTCTATCTCTCTCTCTCTCTCTCTCTCTCTCTCTCTCTCTCTATCTCTCTCTGTCTCTCTCTCTCTCTCTCTCTGTCTCTCTCTCTCTGTCTCTCTATCTCTCTGTCTCTCTCTCTCTATCTCTCGCTGTCTCTATCTCTCTCTCTCTCTCTCTCTCTCTATCTCTCTCTGTCTCTCTCTCGTATCTCTCGCTGTCTCTCTCTCTCTCTCTCTCTCTCTCTCTATCTCTCTCTGTCTGTCCTCTCTCTCTCTCTCTCTCTCTCTCTTCTCTCTCTCTATCTCTCTGTCTCTTCTATCTGTCTCTCGCTCTCTGTCTCTCTCTCTCTCGGGCCTCGTCCTCTCTCTGCTCTGCTCCCCTCTCTCTCTCTCTCTCTCTCTCTCTCTCTCTGTCCTCTCTCTCTCTCCATCACCCCCTTCCCCCAGAGCTGATGGACAGATGAGCTCTGCTGGCATGGCCTCTCCGGAGGGGGGGGGGGGGGTCTCTGTGGGGGTCCGGGCCTGGCGCCCCAGCGGGGGGTCAGATTAGGCAGCGGAGCCCCGACAGGCACCAGAGACGGACACGCGCCGGGGACAGAGAGAGACCAAGGACGAGGGGTTACCACACACACACAC
>NW_028176441.1:0-2000 GCF_949987555.1 Borostomias antarcticus
GTGTGTGTGTGTGTGTGTGTGTGTGTGTGTGTGTGTGTGTGTGTGTGTGTGTGTGTGCGCGCGCGTGTGTGTTTGAAGGGTAAATGGCTGCGTACGCTCTCACACCTGCACACACACACGCCGGCCCCACCCCTCTGCTTTCTCCTCCTTCCATCTCTCCTGCCCGTACCACCGCCCGTTTACATCCCTCCATCACTCTCCCTCTCTCTCTCCCTCTCTCTCTCTCTCTTCCTCTCTCTCTCTCTCTCTCTCTCTCTCTCTCCTCTCTCATCAGTCTGCAGGCGGTTCCCAGGCCGCACTCGGCGCTCTGAACTCTTTGACTCCTGCCCTCGCCCCTGTCTCGCCCTCCGTCACTCTCCCTCCCGCCCTCCCTCGTCCCTCCCCATCAATCAGGCCCGGGCGTCGCCACCCCCCACCTCATTCTGTCATCTCTCTCTCTCTCTCTCTCTCTCTCTCCCCCCCCCCCTTCTGACCGACCACCCACTCCGACCATCAGCTCTTTATCAGCTGTCCGCGCTAGCTCTCTCTCCTCTCTCTCTCTCTTTCTCTCTGTCTCGCTCTGTCGTTCTTCCCCCTCCTCACCCCCCCTTCCCCCTTCTCACCGTCTCCTTGCTCCGGGAGGCCTCTTGCTCGTTCTCTCTTCTCCTCTTTTCCTCCCCCCTCCTCCCCCGTCGACGTCTCTGTCTAGTCCATCCCCACCCCTCTCTGGGCCCGGACCCCCCTCTCTCTCGTTCCCGCTCCCTGTCAGCCCTCTCTTCCAGCATTCCTCTCACCCCCCCCTCCCCTCCTCCTCCCTCTCCTCCCCCTCCCCTCCCTCCTCCTCCCTCTCCTCCCCCTCCTCTCCTCATCCCTCTCAACCCCCCTCCCCTCCTCCCTCTCCTCTCTCTCCTCCCCCCCTCCCTCCTCCTCCCTCTCATTCCCCCCCTCATCCCTCCTCCCTCTCCTCCCTCTCCTACCCCTCCCCTCCTCCTCCCTCTCATCCCTCCTCCCCTCCTCCTCTCTCTCCTCCCCCTCACCTCCCCCTCCCTCTCCTCCCCCTCACCTCCTCCTCCCTCTCCCTCCCCCTCCCCTCCTCCTCCTTCTCTTCCCCTCTCTTCCCTCCTGTCTTGGCCCGTTGGGATCCACTAGCCGCTGTTCCTGATCCATTAGAACCAAACAATCTCATTTAAAACCTCCTCTCATCTCATGTCCTCTCTTCTCCCCTCCCCTCCTCTCTCCCCTCCTCTCCCCACATCCTCTCCTCTCCCAGCCACTCCTCTCCCCTCTACTATCCTCTCCTCTCACCTCCTCTCTCACTCCCTCCGATGTCTCTTCCAATCTCTCTCCTCATCTCGTTCTGGTCCTCCTGGTTAATGTTCCCTCTCCTCCCCTGTCGCTCTCCATCCTCCCTCTCTCGCTTCTTCCTGCTTCTCTGTCTGTCTGTGTTACCTGTGCACGCTGCGGCAATACCATCTCACTCTCTCTCTCTCTCTCGTCCGTTACCTCTGTGTGTGTGTGTGTGTGTGTGTGTGTGTGTGTGTGTGTGCCACAGCCAGACCATCTCACTCTCTCTCTCTCTCTCTCTCTCCGTTACCTCTGTGTGTGTGTGTGTGTGTGTGTGTGTGTGTGTGCCACAGCCAGACCATCTCACTCTCTCTCTCTCTCCGTTACCTCTGTGTGTGTGTGTGTGTGTGTGTGTGTGTGTGTGTGGTGTGTGTGTGTGTGTGTGTGTGTGTGCCACAGCCAGACCATCTCACTCTCTCTCTCTCTCTCCGTTACCTCTGTGTGTGTGTGTGTGTGTGTGTGTGTGTGTGTGTGTGTGTGTGTGTGTGTGTGTGTGTGTGTGTGTGTGTGCCACAGCCAGACCATCTCACTCTCTCTCTCTCTCTCTCCGTTACCTCTGCGTGTGTGTGTGTGTGTGTGTGTGTGTGTGTGTGCCACAGCAAGACCATCTCACTCACTCTCTCTCTCTCCGTTACCTCTGTGTGTGTGTGTGTGTGTGTGCCACAACCAGACCATCT
>NW_028176440.1:0-35292 GCF_949987555.1 Borostomias antarcticus
CCCAACTATGCTACTATCAAACCAATGTGCTCGCTACTGTACATCCCAACTATGCTACTATCAAACCAAGTGCTAGCTACTGTCCATCCCAACTATGCTATCAAACCAATGTGCTAGCTACTGTACATCCCAACTATGCTACTATCAAACCAATGTGCTAGCTACTGTCCATCCCAACTATGCTACTATCAAACCTATGTGCTAGCTACTGTCCATCCCAACTATGCTACTATCAAACCAATGTGCTAGCTACTGTACATCCCAACTATGCTACTATCAAACCAATGTGCTAGCTACTGTCCATCCCAACTATGCTATCAAACCAATGTGCTAGCTACTGTCCATCCCAACGATGCTACTTACAAACCAATGTGCTAGCTACTGTCCATCCCAACTATGCTATCAAACCTATGTGCTAGCTACTGTCCATCCCAACTATGCTACTATCAAACCAATGTGCTAGCTACTGTACATCCCAACTATGCTACTATCAAACCAAGTGCTAGCTACTGTCCATCCCAACTATGCTATCAAACCAATGTGCTAGCTACTGTACATCCCAACTATGCTACTATCAAACCTATGTGCTAGCTACTGTCCATCCCAACTATGCTACTATCAAACCAATGTGCTAGCTACTGTCCATCCCAACTATGCTACTATCAAACCAATGTGCTAGCTACTGTCCATCCCAACTATGCTACTATCAAACCAATGTGCTAGCTACTGTACATCCCAACTATGCTACTATCAAATCAATGTGCTAGCTACTGTCCATCCCAACTATGCTATCAAACCAATGTGCTAGCTACTGTCCATCCCAACGATGCTACTATCAAACCAATGTGCTAGCTACTGTCCATCCCAACTATGCTACTATCAAACCAATGTGCTAGCTACTGTCCATCCCAACTATGCTACTATCAAACCAATGTGCTAGCTACTGTCCATCCCAACTATGCTACTATCAAACCAATGTGCTAGCTACTGTCCATCCCAACTATGCTACTATCAAACCAATGTGCTAGCTACTGTACATCCCAACTATGCTACTATCAAATCAATGTGCTAGCTACTGTCCATCCCAACTATGCTATCAAACCAATGTGCTAGCTACTGTCCATCCCAACGATGCTACTATCAAACCAATGTGCTAGCTACTGTCCATCCCAACTATGCTACTACCAAACCAATGTGCTAGCTACTGTCCATACCAACTATGGTACTATCAAACCAATGTGCTAGCTACTGTCCATCCCAACTATGCTACTATCAAACCAATGTGCTAGCTACTGTCCATCCCAACTATGCTACTATCAAACCAATGTGCTAGCTACTGTCCATCTCAACTATGCTATCAAACCTATGTGCTAGCTACTGTCCATCCCAACTATGCTACTATCAAACCAATGTGCTAGCTACTGTCCATCCCAACTATGCTACTATCAAACCAATGTGCTAGCTACTGTCCATCCCAACTATGCTACTATCAAACCAATGTGCTAGCTACTGTACATCCCAACTATGCTACTATCAAATCAATGTGCTAGCTACTGTCCATCCCAACTATGCTATCAAACCAATGTGCTAGCTACTGTCCATCCCAACGATGCTACTATCAAACCAATGTGCTAGCTACTGTCCATCCCAACTATGCTACTATCAAACCAATGTGCTAGCTACTGTACATCCCAACTATGCTACTATCAAACCAATGTGCTAGCTACTGTCCATCCCAACTATGCTATCAAACCAATGTGCTAGCTACTGTCCATCCCAACGATGCTACTATCAAACCAATGTGCTAGCTACTGTCCATCCCAACTATGCTATCAAACCTATGTGCTAGCTACTGTCCATCCCAACTATGCTACTATCAAACCAATGTGCTAGCTACTGTACATCCCAACTATGCTACTATCAAAACAAGTGCTAGCTACTGTCCATCCCAACTATGCTATCAAACCAATGTGCTAGCTACTGTACATCCCAACTATGCTACTATCAAACCAATGTGCTAGCTACTGTCCATCCCAACTATGCTACTATCAAACCAATGTGCTAGCTACTGTCCATCCCAACTATGCTACTATCAAACCAATGTGCTAGCTACTGTCCATCCCAACTATGCTACTATCAAATCAATGTGCTAGCTACTGTCCATCCCAACTATGCTATCAAACCAATGTGCTAGCTACTGTCCATCCCAACGATGCTACTATCAAACCAATGTGCTAGCTACTGTCCATCCCAACTATGCTACTATCAAACCAATGTGCTAGCTACTGTACATCCCAACTATGCTACTATCAAATCAATGTGCTAGCTACTGTCCATCCCAACTATGCTACTATCAAACCAATGTGCTAGCTACTGTCCATCCCAACGATGCTACTATCAAACCAATGTGCTAGCTACTGTCCATCCCAACTATGCTACTACCAAACCAATGTGCTAGCTACTGTCCATACCAACTATGGTACTATCAAACCAATGTGCTAGCTACTGTCCATCCCAACTATGCTACTATCAAACCAATGTGCTAGCTACTGTCCATCCCAACTATGCTACTATCAAACCAATGTGCTAGCTACTGTCCATCTCAACTATGCTATCAAACCTATGTGCTAGCTACTGTCCATCCCAACTATGCTACTATCAAACCAATGTGCTAGCTACTGTCCATCCCAACTATGCTACTATCAAACCAATGTGCTAGCTACTGTCCATCCCAACTATGCTACTATCAAACCAATGTGCTAGCTACTGTACATCCCAACTATGCTACTATCAAATCAATGTGCTAGCTACTGTCCATCCCAACTATGCTACTATCAAACCAATGTGCTAGCTACTGTCCATCCCAACTATGCTACTATCAAACCAATGTGCTAGCTACTGTCCATCCCAACTATGCTACTATCAAACCAATGTGCTAGCTACTGTCCATCCCAACTATGCTACTATCAAACCAATGTGCTAGCTACTGTCCATCCCAACTAAGCTATCAAACCAATGTGCTAGCTACTTTCCATCCCAACGATGCTACTATCAAACCAATGTGCTAGCTACTGTCCATCCCAACTATGCTACTATCAAACCAATGTGCTAGCTACTGTCCATCCCAACTATGCTACTATCAAACCAATGTGCTAGCTACTGTCCATCCCAACTATGCTACTATCAAACCAATGTGCTAGCTACTGTCCATCCCAACTATGCTACTATCAAACCAATATGCTAGCTACTGTCCATCCCAACTATGCTACTATCAAACCAATGTGCTAGCTACTGTCCATCCCAACTATGCTACTATCAAACCAATGTGCTAGCTACTGTCCATCTCAACTATGCTATCAAACCTATGTGCTAGCTACTGTCCATCCCAACTATGCTACTATCAAACCAATGTGCTAGCTACTGTCCATCCCAACTATGCTACTATCAAACCAATGTGCTAGCTACTGTCCATCCCAACTATGCTACTATCAAACCAATGTGCTAGCTACTGTACATCCCAACTATGCTACTATCAAATCAATGTGCTAGCTACTGTCCATCCCAACTATGCTATCAAACCAATGTGCTAGCTACTGTCCATCCCAACGATGCTACTATCAAACCAATGTGCTAGCTACTGTCCATCCCAACTATGCTACTATCAAACCAATGTGCTAGCTACTGTACATCCCAACTATGCTACTATCAAACCAATGTGCTAGCTACTGTCCATCCCAACTATGCTATCAAACCAATGTGCTAGCTACTGTCCATCCCAACGATGCTACTATCAAACCAATGTGCTAGCTACTGTCCATCCCAACTATGCTATCAAACCTATGTGCTAGCTACTGTCCATCCCAACTATGCTACTATCAAACCAATGTGCTAGCTACTGTACATCCCAACTATGCTACTATCAAACCAAGTGCTAGCTACTGTCCATCCCAACTATGCTATCAAACCAATGTGCTAGCTACTGTCCATCCCAACTATGCTACTATCAAACCAATGTGCTAGCTACTGTACATCCCAACTATGCTACTATCAAACCAATGTGCTAGCTACTGTCCATCCCAACTATGCTATCAAACCAATGTGCTAGCTACTGTACATCCCTACTATGCTACTATCAAACCAATGTGCTAGCTACTGTCCATCCCAACTATGCTACTATCAAACCTATGTGCTAGCTACTGTCCATCCCAACTATGCTACTATCAAACCAATGTGCTAGCTACTGTCCATCCCAACTATGCTATCAAACCTATGTGCTAGCTACTGTCCATCCCAACTATGCTACTATCAAACCAATGTGCTCGCTACTGTACATCCCAACTATGCTACTATCAAACCAAGTGCTAGCTACTGTCCATCCCAACTATGCTATCAAACCAATGTGCTAGCTACTGTACATCCCAACTATGCTACTATCAAACCAATGTGCTAGCTACTGTCCATCCCAACTATGCTACTATCAAACCTATGTGCTAGCTACTGTCCATCCCAACTATGCTACTATCAAACCAATGTGCTAGCTACTGTACATCCCAACTATGCTACTATCAAACCAATGTGCTAGCTACTGTCCATCCCAACTATGCTATCAAACCAATGTGCTAGCTACTGTCCATCCCAACGATGCTACTTACAAACCAATGTGCTAGCTACTGTCCATCCCAACTATGCTATCAAACCTATGTGCTAGCTACTGTCCATCCCAACTATGCTACTATCAAACCAATGTGCTAGCTACTGTACATCCCAACTATGCTACTATCAAACCAAGTGCTAGCTACTGTCCATCCCAACTATGCTATCAAACCAATGTGCTAGCTACTGTACATCCCAACTATGCTACTATCAAACCTATGTGCTAGCTACTGTCCATCCCAACTATGCTACTATCAAACCAATGTGCTAGCTACTGTCCATCCCAACTATGCTACTATCAAACCAATGTGCTAGCTACTGTCCATCCCAACTATGCTACTATCAAACCAATGTGCTAGCTACTGTACATCCCAACTATGCTACTATCAAATCAATGTGCTAGCTACTGTCCATCCCAACTATGCTATCAAACCAATGTGCTAGCTACTGTCCATCCCAACGATGCTACTATCAAACCAATGTGCTAGCTACTGTCCATCCCAACTATGCTACTATCAAACCAATGTGCTAGCTACTGTCCATCCCAACTATGCTACTATCAAACCAATGTGCTAGCTACTGTCCATCCCAACTATGCTACTATCAAACCAATGTGCTAGCTACTGTCCATCCCAACTATGCTACTATCAAACCAATGTGCTAGCTACTGTACATCCCAACTATGCTACTATCAAATCAATGTGCTAGCTACTGTCCATCCCAACTATGCTATCAAACCAATGTGCTAGCTACTGTCCATCCCAACGATGCTACTATCAAACCAATGTGCTAGCTACTGTCCATCCCAACTATGCTACTACCAAACCAATGTGCTAGCTACTGTCCATACCAACTATGGTACTATCAAACCAATGTGCTAGCTACTGTCCATCCCAACTATGCTACTATCAAACCAATGTGCTAGCTACTGTCCATCCCAACTATGCTACTATCAAACCAATGTGCTAGCTACTGTCCATCTCAACTATGCTATCAAACCTATGTGCTAGCTACTGTCCATCCCAACTATGCTACTATCAAACCAATGTGCTAGCTACTGTCCATCCCAACTATGCTACTATCAAACCAATGTGCTAGCTACTGTACATCCCAACTATGCTACTATCAAATCAATGTGCTAGCTACTGTCCATCCCAACTATGCTATCAAACCAATGTGCTAGCTACTGTCCATCCCAACGATGCTACTATCAAACCAATGTGCTAGCTACTGTCCATCCCAACTATGCTACTATCAAACCAATGTGCTAGCTACTGTACATCCCAACTATGCTACTATCAAACCAATGTGCTAGCTACTGTCCATCCCAACTATGCTATCAAACCAATGTGCTAGCTACTGTCCATCCCAACGATGCTACTATCAAACCAATGTGCTAGCTACTGTCCATCCCAACTATGCTATCAAACCTATGTGCTAGCTACTGTCCATCCCAACTATGCTACTATCAAACCAATGTGCTAGCTACTGTACATCCCAACTATGCTACTATCAAAACAAGTGCTAGCTACTGTCCATCCCAACTATGCTATCAAACCAATGTGCTAGCTACTGTACATCCCAACTATGCTACTATCAAACCAATGTGCTAGCTACTGTCCATCCCAACTATGCTACTATCAAACCAATGTGCTAGCTACTGTCCATCCCAACTATGCTACTATCAAACCAATGTGCTAGCTACTGTCCATCCCAACTATGCTACTATCAAATCAATGTGCTAGCTACTGTCCATCCCAACTATGCTATCAAACCAATGTGCTAGCTACTGTCCATCCCAACGATGCTACTATCAAACCAATGTGCTAGCTACTGTCCATCCCAACTATGCTACTATCAAACCAATGTGCTAGCTACTGTACATCCCAACTATGCTACTATCAAATCAATGTGCTAGCTACTGTCCATCCCAACTATGCTACTATCAAACCAATGTGCTAGCTACTGTCCATCCCAACGATGCTACTATCAAACCAATGTGCTAGCTACTGTCCATCCCAACTATGCTACTACCAAACCAATGTGCTAGCTACTGTCCATACCAACTATGGTACTATCAAACCAATGTGCTAGCTACTGTCCATCCCAACTATGCTACTATCAAACCAATGTGCTAGCTACTGTCCATCCCAACTATGCTACTATCAAACCAATGTGCTAGCTACTGTCCATCTCAACTATGCTATCAAACCTATGTGCTAGCTACTGTCCATCCCAACTATGCTACTATCAAACCAATGTGCTAGCTACTGTCCATCCCAACTATGCTACTATCAAACCAATGTGCTAGCTACTGTCCATCCCAACTATGCTACTATCAAACCAATGTGCTAGCTACTGTACATCCCAACTATGCTACTATCAAATCAATGTGCTAGCTACTGTCCATCCCAACTATGCTACTATCAAACCAATGTGCTAGCTACTGTCCATCCCAACTATGCTACTATCAAACCAATGTGCTAGCTACTGTCCATCCCAACTATGCTACTATCAAACCAATGTGCTAGCTACTGTCCATCCCAACTATGCTACTATCAAACCAATGTGCTAGCTACTGTCCATCCCAACTAAGCTATCAAACCAATGTGCTAGCTACTTTCCATCCCAACGATGCTACTATCAAACCAATGTGCTAGCTACTGTCCATCCCAACTATGCTACTATCAAACCAATGTGCTAGCTACTGTCCATCCCAACTATGCTACTATCAAACCAATGTGCTAGCTACTGTCCATCCCAACTATGCTACTATCAAACCAATGTGCTAGCTACTGTCCATCCCAACTATGCTACTATCAAACCAATATGCTAGCTACTGTCCATCCCAACTATGCTACTATCAAACCAATGTGCTAGCTACTGTCCATCCCAACTATGCTACTATCAAACCAATGTGCTAGCTACTGTCCATCTCAACTATGCTATCAAACCTATGTGCTAGCTACTGTCCATCCCAACTATGCTACTATCAAACCAATGTGCTAGCTACTGTCCATCCCAACTATGCTACTATCAAACCAATGTGCTAGCTACTGTCCATCCCAACTATGCTACTATCAAACCAATGTGCTAGCTACTGTACATCCCAACTATGCTACTATCAAATCAATGTGCTAGCTACTGTCCATCCCAACTATGCTATCAAACCAATGTGCTAGCTACTGTCCATCCCAACGATGCTACTATCAAACCAATGTGCTAGCTACTGTCCATCCCAACTATGCTACTATCAAACCAATGTGCTAGCTACTGTACATCCCAACTATGCTACTATCAAACCAATGTGCTAGCTACTGTCCATCCCAACTATGCTATCAAACCAATGTGCTAGCTACTGTCCATCCCAACGATGCTACTATCAAACCAATGTGCTAGCTACTGTCCATCCCAACTATGCTATCAAACCTATGTGCTAGCTACTGTCCATCCCAACTATGCTACTATCAAACCAATGTGCTAGCTACTGTACATCCCAACTATGCTACTATCAAACCAAGTGCTAGCTACTGTCCATCCCAACTATGCTATCAAACCAATGTGCTAGCTACTGTCCATCCCAACGATGCTACTATCAAACCAATGTGCTAGCTACTGTCCATCCCAACTATGCTACTATCAAACCAATGTGCTAGCTACTGTCCATCCCAACTATGCTACTATCAAACCAATGTGCTAGCTACTGTCCATCCCAACTATGCTACTATCAAATCAATGTGCTAGCTACTGTCCATCCCAACTATGCTATCAAACCAATGTGCTAGCTACTGTCCATCCCAACGATGCTACTATCAAACCAATGTGCTAGCTACTGTCCATCCCAACTATGCTACTATCAAACCAATGTGCTAGCTACTGTACATCCCAACTATGCTACTATCAAATCAATGTGCTAGCTACTGTCCATCCCAACTATGCTACTATCAAACCAATGTGCTAGCTACTGTCCATCCCAACGATGCTACTATCAAACCAATGTGCTAGCTACTGTCCATCCCAACTATGCTACTACCAAACCAATGTGCTAGCTACTGTCCATACCAACTATGGTACTATCAAACCAATGTGCTAGCTACTGTCCATCCCAACTATGCTACTATCAAACCAATGTGCTAGCTACTGTCCATCCCAACTATGCTACTATCAAACCAATGTGCTAGCTACTGTCCATCTCAACTATGCTATCAAACCTATGTGCTAGCTACTGTCCATCCCAACTATGCTACTATCAAACCAATGTGCTAGCTACTGTCCATCCCAACTATGCTACTATCAAACCAATGTGCTAGCTACTGTCCATCCCAACTATGCTACTATCAAACCAATGTGCTAGCTACTGTCCATCCCAACTATGCTACTATCAAACCAATGTGCTAGCTACTGTACATCCCAACTATGCTACTATCAAATCAATGTGCTAGCTACTGTCCATCCCAACTATGCTATCAAACCAATGTGCTAGCTACTGTCCATCCCAACGATGCTACTATCAAACCAATGTGCTAGCTACTGTCCATCCCAACTATGCTACTATCAAACCAATGTGCTAGCTACTGTCCATACCAACTATGGTACTATCAAACCAATGTGCTAGCTACTGTCCATCCCAACTATGCTACTATCAAACCAATGTGCTAGCTACTGTCCATCCCAACTATGCTACTATCAAACCAATGTGCTAGCTACTGTCCATCTCAACTATGCTATCAAACCTATGTGCTAGCTACTGTCCATCCCAACTATGCTACTATCAAACCAATGTGCTAGCTACTGTCCATCCCAACTATGCTACTATCAAACCAATGTGCTAGCTACTGTCCATCCCAACTATGCTACTATCAAACCAATGTGCTAGCTACTGTCCATCCCAACTATGCTACTATCAAACCAATGTGCTAGCTACTGTCCATCCCAACTATGCTACTATCAAACCAATGTGCCAGCTACTGTCCATCCCAACTATGCTAGTATCAAACCAATGTGCTAGCTACTGTCCATCCCAACTATGCTACTATCAAACCAATATGCTAGCTACTGTCCATCCCAACTATGCTACTATCAAACCAATGTGCTAGCTACTGTCCATCCCAACTATGCTACTATCAAACCAATGTGCTAGCTACTCTCCATCCCAACTATGCTACTATCAAACCAATGTGATAGCTACTGTCCATCCCAACAATGCTACTATCAAACCAATGTGCTAGCTACTGTCCATCCCAACTATGCTACTATCAAACCAATGTGCTAGCTACTGTCCATCCCAACTATGCTATCAAACCTATGTGCTAGCTACTGTCCATCCCAACTATGCTACTATCAAACCAATGTGCTAGCTACTGTCCATCCCAACTATGCTACTATCAAACCAATTTGCTAGCTACTGTCCATCCCAACTATGCTACTATCAAACCAATGTGCTAGCTACTGTACATCCCAACTATGCTACTATCAAACCTATGTGCTAGCTACTGTACATCCCAACTATGCTACTATCAAACCAATGTGCTAGCTACTGTCCATCCCAACTATGCTATCAAACCTATGTGCTAGCTACTGTCCATCCCAACTATGCTACTATCAAACCAATGTGCTAGCTACTGTCCATCCCAACTATGCTACTATCAAACCAATTTGCTAGCTACTGTCCATCCCAACTATGCTACTATCAAACCAATGTGCTAGCTACTGTACATCCCAACTATGCTACTATCAAACCTATGTGCTAGCTACTGTACATCCCAACTATGCGACTATCAAACCTATGTGCTAGCTACTGTCCATCCCAACTATGCTACTATCAAACCAATGTGCTAGCTACTGTACATCCCAACTATGCTACTATCAAACCTATGTGCTAGCTACTGTACATCCCAACTATGCGACTATCAAACCAATGTGCTAGCTACTGTCCATCCCAACTATGCTACTGTCAAACCAATGTGCTAGCTACTGTCCATCCCAACTATGCTACTATCAAACCAATGTGCTAGCTACTGTCCATCCCAACTATGCTACTATCAAACCAATGTGCTAGCTACTGTCCATCCCAACTATGCTACTATCAAACCAATGTGCTAGCTACTGTCCATCCCAACTATGCTACTATCAAACCAATGTGCTAGCTACTGTCCATCCCAACTATGCTACTATCAAACCAATGTGCTAGCTACTGTCCATCCCAACTATGCTACTATCAAACCAATATGCTAGCTACTGTCCATCCCAACTATGCTACTATCAAACCAATGTGCTAGCTACTGTCCATCCCAACTATGCTACTATCAAACCAATGTGCTAGCTACTGTCCATCCCAACTATGCTACTATCAAACCAATGTGCTAGCTACTGTCCATCCCAACTATGCTACTATCAAACCAATGTGCTAGCTACTGTCCATCCCAACTATGCTACTATCAAACCAATGTGCTAGCTACTGTCCATCCCAACTATGCTATCAAACCAATGTGCTAGCTACTGTCCATCCCAACGATGCTACTATCAAACCAATGTGCTAGCTACTGTCCATCCCAACTATGCTACTATCAAACCAATGTGCTAGCTACTGTCCATACCAACTATGGTACTATCAAACCAATGTGCTAGCTACTGTCCATCCCAACTATGCTACTATCAAACCAATGTGCTAGCTACTGTCCATCCCAACTATGCTACTATCAAACCAATGTGCTAGCTACTGTCCATCTCAACTATGCTATCAAACCTATGTGCTAGCTACTGTCCATCCCAACTATGCTACTATCAAACCAATGTGCTAGCTACTGTCCATCTCAACTATGCTATCAAACCTATGTGCTAGCTACTGTCCATCCCAACTATGCTACTATCAAACCAATGTGCTAGCTACTGTCCATCCCAACTATGCTACTATCAAACCAATGTGCTAGCTACTGTCCATCCCAACTATGCTACTATCAAACCAATGTGCTAGCTACTGTCCATCCCAACTATGCTACTATCAAACCAATGTGCTAGCTACTGTCCATCCCAACTATGCTACTATCAAACCAATGTGCTAGCTACTGTCCATCCCAACTATGCTACTATCAAACCAATGTGCCAGCTACTGTCCATCCCAACTATGCTAGTATCAAACCAATGTGCTAGCTACTGTCCATCCCAACTATGCTACTATCAAACCAATATGCTAGCTACTATCCATCCCAACTATGCTACTATCAAACCAATGTGCTAGCTACTGTCCATCCCAACTATGCTACTATCAAACCAATGTGCTAGCTACTGTCCATCCCAACTATGCTACTATCAAACCAATGTGCTAGCTACTGTCCATCCCAACAATGCTACTATCAAACCAATGTGCTAGCTACTGTCCATCCCAACTATGCTACTATCAAACCAATGTGCTAGCTACTGTCCATCCCAACTATGCTATCAAACCTATGTGCTAGCTACTGTCCATCCCAACTATGCTATCAAACCTATGTGCTAGCTACTGTCCATCCCAACTATGCTACTATCAAACCAATTTGCTAGCTACTGTCCATCCCAACTATGCTACTATCAAACCAATGTGCTAGCTACTGTCCATCCCAACTATGCTACTATCAAACCAATATGCTAGCTACTGTCCATCCCAACTATGCTACTATCAAACCAATGTGCTAGCTACTGTCCATCCCAACTATGCTACTATCAAACCAATGTGCTAGCTACTGTCCATCCCAACTATGCTACTATCAAACCAATGTGCTAGCTACTGTCCATCCCAACTATGCTAATATCAAACCAATGTGCTAGCTACTGTCCATCCCAGCTATGCTACTATCAAACCAATGTGCTAGCTACTGTCCATCCCAACTATGCTATCAAACCAATGTGCTAGCTACTGTCCATCCCAACGATGCTACTATCAAACCAATGTGCTAGCTACTGTCCATCCCAACTATGCTACTATCAAACCAATGTGCTAGCTACTGTCCATCCCAACTATGCTACTATCAAACCAATGTGCTAGCTACTGTCCATCCCAACTATGCTACTATCAAACCAATGTGCTAGCTACTGTCCATCCCAACTATGCTACTATCAAACCAATATGCTAGCTACTGTCCATCCCAACTATGCTACTATCAAACCAATGTGCTAGCTACTGTCCATCCCAACTATGCTACTATCAAACCAATGTGCTAGCTACTGTCCATCCCAACTATGCTACTATCAAACCAATGTGCTAGCTGCTGTCCATCCCAACTATGCTACTATCAAACCAATATGATAGCTACTGTCCATCCCAACTATGCTACTATCAAACCAATATGCTAGCTACTGTCCATCCCAACTATGCTACTATCAAACCAATGTGCTAGCTACTGTCCATCCCAACTATGCTACTATCAAACCAATGTGCTAGCTACTGTACATCCCAACTATGCTACTATCAAATCAATGTGCTAGCTACTGTCCATCCCAACTATGCTATCAAACCAATGTGCTAGCTACTGTCCATCCCAACGATGCTACTATCAAACCAATGTGCTAGCTACTGTCCATCCCAACTATGCTACTATCAAACCAATGTGCTAGCTACTGTCCATCCCAACTATGCTACTATCAAACCAATATGCTAGCTACTGTCCATCCCAACTATGCTACTATCAAACCAATGTGCTAGCTACTGTCCATCCCAACTATGCTACTATCAAACCAATGTGCTAGCTACTGTCCATCCCAACTATGCTATCAAACCAATGTGCTAGCTACTGTCCATCCCAACGATGCTACTATCAAACCAATGTGCTAGCTACTGTCCATCCCAACTATGCTACTATCAAACCAATGTGCTAGCTACTGTCCATACCAACTATGGTACTATCAAACCAATGTGCTAGCTACTGTCCATCCCAACTATGCTACTATCAAACCAATGTGCTAGCTACTGTCCATCCCAACTATGCTACTATCAAACCAATGTGCTAGCTACTGTCCATCTCAACTATGCTATCAAACCTATGTGCTAGCTACTGTCCATCCCAACTATGCTACTATCAAACCAATGTGCTAGCTACTGTCCATCCCAACTATGCTACTATCAAACCAATGTGCTAGCTACTGTCCATCCCAACTATGCTACTATCAAACCAATGTGCTAGCTACTGTCCATCCCAACTATGCTACTATCAAACCAATGTGCTAGCTACTGTCCATCCCAACTATGCTACTATCAAACCAATGTGCTAGCTACTGTCCATCCCAACTATGCTACTATCAAACCAATGTGCCAGCTACTGTCCATCCCAACTATGCTAGTATCAAACCAATGTGCTAGCTACTGTCCATCCCAACTATGCTACTATCAAACCAATATGCTAGCTACTGTCCATCCCAACTATGCTACTATCAAACCAATGTGCTAGCTACTGTCCATCCCAACTATGCTACTATCAAACCAATGTGCTAGCTACTGTCCATCCCAACTATTCTACTATCAAACCAATGTGCTAGCTACTGTCCATCCCAACAATGCTACTATCAAACCAATGTGCTAGCTACTGTCCATCCCAACTATGCTACTATCAAACCAATGTGCTAGCTACTGTCCATCCCAACTATGCTATCAAACCTATGTGCTAGCTACTGTCCATCCCAACTATGCTATCAAACCTATGTGCTAGCTACTGTCCATCCCAACTATGCTACTATCAAACCAATTTGCTAGCTACTGTCCATCCCAACTATGCTACTATCAAACCAATGTGCTAGCTACTGTCCATCCCAACTATGCTACTATCAAACCAATATGCTAGCTACTGTCCATCCCAACTATGCTACTATCAAACCAATGTGCTAGCTACTGTCCATCCCAACTAAGCTACTATCAAACCAATGTGCTAGCTACTGTCCATCCCAACTATGCTACTATCAAACCAATGTGCTAGCTACTGTCCATCCCAACTATGCTACTATCAAACCAATGTGCTAGCTACTGTCCATCCCAACTATGCTACTATCAAACCAATGTGCTAGCTACTGTCCATCCCAACTATGCTATCAAACCAATGTGCTAGCTACTGTCCATCCCAACGATGCTACTATCAAATAAATGTGCTAGCTACTGTCCATCCCAACTATGCTTCTATCAAACCAATGTGCTAGCTACTGTCCATCCCAACTATGCTACTATCAAACCAATGTGCTAGCTACTGTCCATCCCAACTATGCTACTATCAAACCAATGTGCTAGCTACTGTCCATCTCAACTATGCTATCAAACCTATGTGCTAGCTACTGTCCATCCCAACTATGCTACTATCAAACCAATGTGCTAGCTACTGTCCATCCCAACTATGCTACTATCAAACCAATGTGCTAGCTACTGTCCATCCCAACTATGCTACTATCAAACCAATGTGCTAGCTACTGTCCATCCCAACTATGCTACTATCAAACCAATGTGCTAGCTACTGTCCATCCCAACTATGCTACTATCAAACCAATGTGCTAGCTACTGTCCATCCCAACTATGCTACTATCAAACCAATGTGCTAGCTACTGTCCATCCCAACTATGCTACTATCAAACCAATGTGCTAGCTACTGTCCATCCCAACTATGCTATCAAACCAATGTGCTAGCTACTGTCCATCCCAACGATGCTACTATCAAACCAATGTGCTAGCTACTGTCCATCCCAACTATGCTACTATCAAACCAATGTGCTAGCTACTGTCCATACCAACTATGGTACTATCAAACCAATGTGCTAGCTACTGTCCATCCCAACTATGCTACTATCAAACCAATGTGCTAGCTACTGTCCATCCCAACTATGCTACTATCAAACCAATGTGCTAGCTACTGTCCATCTCAACTATGCTATCAAACCTATGTGCTAGCTACTGTCCATCCCAACTATGCTACTATCAAACCAATGTGCTAGCTACTGTCCATCTCAACTATGCTATCAAACCTATGTGCTAGCTACTGTCCATCCCAACTATGCTACTATCAAACCAATGTGCTAGCTACTGTCCATCCCAACTATGCTACTATCAAACCAATGTGCTAGCTACTGTCCATCCCAACTATGCTACTATCAAACCAATGTGCTAGCTACTGTCCATCCCAACTATGCTACTATCAAACCAATGTGCTAGCTACTGTCCATCCCAACTATGCTACTATCAAACCAATGTGCTAGCTACTGTCCATCCCAACTATGCTACTATCAAACCAATGTGCCAGCTACTGTCCATCCCAACTATGCTAGTATCAAACCAATGTGCTAGCTACTGTCCATCCCAACTATGCTACTATCAAACCAATATGCTAGCTACTATCCATCCCAACTATGCTACTATCAAACCAATGTGCTAGCTACTGTCCATCCCAACTATGCTACTATCAAACCAATGTGCTAGCTACTGTCCATCCCAACTATGCTACTATCAAACCAATGTGCTAGCTACTGTCCATCCCAACAATGCTACTATCAAACCAATGTGCTAGCTACTGTCCATCCCAACTATGCTACTATCAAACCAATGTGCTAGCTACTGTCCATCCCAACTATGCTATCAAACCTATGTGCTAGCTACTGTCCATCCCAACTATGCTATCAAACCTATGTGCTAGCTACTGTCCATCCCAACTATGCTACTATCAAACCAATTTGCTAGCTACTGTCCATCCCAACTATGCTACTATCAAACCAATGTGCTAGCTACTGTCCATCCCAACTATGCTACTATCAAACCAATATGCTAGCTACTGTCCATCCCAACTATGCTACTATCAAACCAATGTGCTAGCTACTGTCCATCCCAACTATGCTACTATCAAACCAATGTGCTAGCTACTGTCCATCCCAACTATGCTACTATCAAACCAATGTGCTAGCTACTGTCCATCCCAACTATGCTAATATCAAACCAATGTGCTAGCTACTGTCCATCCCAGCTATGCTACTATCAAACCAATGTGCTAGCTACTGTCCATCCCAACTATGCTATCAAACCAATGTGCTAGCTACTGTCCATCCCAACGATGCTACTATCAAACCAATGTGCTAGCTACTGTCCATCCCAACTATGCTACTATCAAACCAATGTGCTAGCTACTGTCCATCCCAACTATGCTACTATCAAACCAATGTGCTAGCTACTGTCCATCCCAACTATGCTACTATCAAACCAATGTGCTAGCTACTGTCCATCCCAACTATGCTACTATCAAACCAATATGCTAGCTACTGTCCATCCCAACTATGCTACTATCAAACCAATGTGCTAGCTACTGTCCATCCCAACTATGCTACTATCAAACCAATGTGCTAGCTACTGTCCATCCCAACTATGCTACTATCAAACCAATGTGCTAGCTGCTGTCCATCCCAACTATGCTACTATCAAACCAATATGATAGCTACTGTCCATCCCAACTATGCTACTATCAAACCAATATGCTAGCTACTGTCCATCCCAACTATGCTACTATCAAACCAATGTGCTAGCTACTGTCCATCCCAACTATGCTACTATCAAACCAATGTGCTAGCTACTGTACATCCCAACTATGCTACTATCAAATCAATGTGCTAGCTACTGTCCATCCCAACTATGCTATCAAACCAATGTGCTAGCTACTGTCCATCCCAACGATGCTACTATCAAACCAATGTGCTAGCTACTGTCCATCTCAACTATGCTATCAAACCTATGTGCTAGCTACTGTCCATCCCAACTATGCTACTATCAAACCAATGTGCTAGCTACTGTCCATCCCAACTATGCTACTATCAAACCAATGTGCTAGCTACTGTCCATCCCAACTATGCTACTATCAAACCAATGTGCTAGCTACTGTACATCCCAACTATGCTACTATCAAATCAATGTGCTAGCTACTGTCCATCCCAACTATGCTATCAAACCAATGTGCTAGCTACTGTCCATCCCAACGATGCTACTATCAAACCAATGTGCTAGCTACTGTCCATCCCAACTATGCTACTATCAAACCAATGTGCTAGCTACTGTACATCCCAACTATGCTACTATCAAACCAATGTGCTAGCTACTGTCCATCCCAACTATGCTATCAAACCAATGTGCTAGCTACTGTCCATCCAAACGATGCTACTATCAAACCAATGTGCTAGCTACTGTCCATCCCAACTATGCTATCAAACCTATGTGCTAGCTACTGTCCATCCCAACTATGCTACTATCAAACCAATGTGCTAGCTACTGTACATCCCAACTATGCTACTATCAAACCAAGTGCTAGCTACTGTCCATCCCAACTATGCTATCAAACCAATGTGCTAGCTACTGTCCATCCCAACGATGCTACTATCAAACCAATGTGCTAGCTACTGTCCATCCCAACTATGCTACTATCAAACCAATGTGCTAGCTACTGTCCATCCCAACTATGCTACTATCAAACCAATGTGCTAGCTACTGTCCATCCCAACTATGCTACTATCAAATCAATGTGCTAGCTACTGTCCATCCCAACTATGCTATCAAACCAATGTGCTAGCTACTGTCCATCTCAACTATGCTATCAAACCTATGTGCTAGCTACTGTCCATCCCAACTATGCTACTATCAAACCAATGTGCTAGCTACTGTCCATCCCAACTATGCTACTATCAAACCAATGTGCTAGCTACTGTCCATCCCAACTATGCTACTATCAAACCAATGTGCTAGCTACTGTCCATCCCAACTATGCTACTATCAAACCAATGTGCTAGCTACTGTACATCCCAACTATGCTACTATCAAATCAATGTGCTAGCTACTGTCCATCCCAACTATGCTATCAAACCAATGTGCTAGCTACTGTCCATCCCAACGATGCTACTATCAAACCAATGTGCTAGCTACTGTCCATCCCAACTATGCTACTATCAAACCAATGTGCTAGCTACTGTCCATACCAACTATGGTACTATCAAACCAATGTGCTAGCTACTGTCCATCCCAACTATGCTACTATCAAACCAATGTGCTAGCTACTGTCCATCCCAACTATGCTACTATCAAACCAATGTGCTAGCTACTGTCCATCTCAACTATGCTATCAAACCTATGTGCTAGCTACTGTCCATCCCAACTATGCTACTATCAAACCAATGTGCTAGCTACTGTCCATCCCAACTATGCTACTATCAAACCAATGTGCTAGCTACTGTCCATCCCAACTATGCTACTATCAAACCAATGTGCTAGCTACTGTCCATCCCAACTATGCTACTATCAAACCAATGTGCTAGCTACTGTCCATCCCAACTATGCTACTATCAAACCAATGTGCCAGCTACTGTCCATCCCAACTATGCTAGTATCAAACCAATGTGCTAGCTACTGTCCATCCCAACTATGCTACTATCAAACCAATATGCTAGCTACTGTCCATCCCAACTATGCTACTATCAAACCAATGTGCTAGCTACTGTCCATCCCAACTATGCTACTATCAAACCAATGTGCTAGCTACTCTCCATCCCAACTATGCTACTATCAAACCAATGTGATAGCTACTGTCCATCCCAACAATGCTACTATCAAACCAATGTGCTAGCTACTGTCCATCCCAACTATGCTACTATCAAACCAATGTGCTAGCTACTGTCCATCCCAACTATGCTATCAAACCTATGTGCTAGCTACTGTCCATCCCAACTATGCTACTATCAAACCAATGTGCTAGCTACTGTCCATCCCAACTATGCTACTATCAAACCAATTTGCTAGCTACTGTCCATCCCAACTATGCTACTATCAAACCAATGTGCTAGCTACTGTACATCCCAACTATGCTACTATCAAACCTATGTGCTAGCTACTGTACATCCCAACTATGCTACTATCAAACCAATGTGCTAGCTACTGTCCATCCCAACTATGCTATCAAACCTATGTGCTAGCTACTGTCCATCCCAACTATGCTACTATCAAACCAATGTGCTAGCTACTGTCCATCCCAACTATGCTACTATCAAACCAATTTGCTAGCTACTGTCCATCCCAACTATGCTACTATCAAACCAATGTGCTAGCTACTGTACATCCCAACTATGCTACTATCAAACCTATGTGCTAGCTACTGTACATCCCAACTATGCGACTATCAAACCTATGTGCTAGCTACTGTCCATCCCAACTATGCTACTATCAAACCAATGTGCTAGCTACTGTACATCCCAACTATGCTACTATCAAACCTATGTGCTAGCTACTGTACATCCCAACTATGCGACTATCAAACCAATGTGCTAGCTACTGTCCATCCCAACTATGCTACTGTCAAACCAATGTGCTAGCTACTGTCCATCCCAACTATGCTACTATCAAACCAATGTGCTAGCTACTGTCCATCCCAACTATGCTACTATCAAACCAATGTGCTAGCTACTGTCCATCCCAACTATGCTACTATCAAACCAATGTGCTAGCTACTGTCCATCCCAACTATGCTACTATCAAACCAATGTGCTAGCTACTGTCCATCCCAACTATGCTACTATCAAACCAATGTGCTAGCTACTGTCCATCCCAACTATGCTACTATCAAACCAATATGCTAGCTACTGTCCATCCCAACTATGCTACTATCAAACCAATGTGCTAGCTACTGTCCATCCCAACTATGCTACTATCAAACCAATGTGCTAGCTACTGTCCATCCCAACTATGCTACTATCAAACCAATGTGCTAGCTACTGTCCATCCCAACTATGCTACTATCAAACCAATGTGCTAGCTACTGTCCATCCCAACTATGCTACTATCAAACCAATGTGCTAGCTACTGTCCATCCCAACTATGCTATCAAACCAATGTGCTAGCTACTGTCCATCCCAACGATGCTACTATCAAACCAATGTGCTAGCTACTGTCCATCCCAACTATGCTACTATCAAACCAATGTGCTAGCTACTGTCCATACCAACTATGGTACTATCAAACCAATGTGCTAGCTACTGTCCATCCCAACTATGCTACTATCAAACCAATGTGCTAGCTACTGTCCATCCCAACTATGCTACTATCAAACCAATGTGCTAGCTACTGTCCATCTCAACTATGCTATCAAACCTATGTGCTAGCTACTGTCCATCCCAACTATGCTACTATCAAACCAATGTGCTAGCTACTGTCCATCTCAACTATGCTATCAAACCTATGTGCTAGCTACTGTCCATCCCAACTATGCTACTATCAAACCAATGTGCTAGCTACTGTCCATCCCAACTATGCTACTATCAAACCAATGTGCTAGCTACTGTCCATCCCAACTATGCTACTATCAAACCAATGTGCTAGCTACTGTCCATCCCAACTATGCTACTATCAAACCAATGTGCTAGCTACTGTCCATCCCAACTATGCTACTATCAAACCAATGTGCTAGCTACTGTCCATCCCAACTATGCTACTATCAAACCAATGTGCCAGCTACTGTCCATCCCAACTATGCTAGTATCAAACCAATGTGCTAGCTACTGTCCATCCCAACTATGCTACTATCAAACCAATATGCTAGCTACTATCCATCCCAACTATGCTACTATCAAACCAATGTGCTAGCTACTGTCCATCCCAACTATGCTACTATCAAACCAATGTGCTAGCTACTGTCCATCCCAACTATGCTACTATCAAACCAATGTGCTAGCTACTGTCCATCCCAACAATGCTACTATCAAACCAATGTGCTAGCTACTGTCCATCCCAACTATGCTACTATCAAACCAATGTGCTAGCTACTGTCCATCCCAACTATGCTATCAAACCTATGTGCTAGCTACTGTCCATCCCAACTATGCTATCAAACCTATGTGCTAGCTACTGTCCATCCCAACTATGCTACTATCAAACCAATTTGCTAGCTACTGTCCATCCCAACTATGCTACTATCAAACCAATGTGCTAGCTACTGTCCATCCCAACTATGCTACTATCAAACCAATATGCTAGCTACTGTCCATCCCAACTATGCTACTATCAAACCAATGTGCTAGCTACTGTCCATCCCAACTATGCTACTATCAAACCAATGTGCTAGCTACTGTCCATCCCAACTATGCTACTATCAAACCAATGTGCTAGCTACTGTCCATCCCAACTATGCTAATATCAAACCAATGTGCTAGCTACTGTCCATCCCAGCTATGCTACTATCAAACCAATGTGCTAGCTACTGTCCATCCCAACTATGCTATCAAACCAATGTGCTAGCTACTGTCCATCCCAACGATGCTACTATCAAACCAATGTGCTAGCTACTGTCCATCCCAACTATGCTACTATCAAACCAATGTGCTAGCTACTGTCCATCCCAACTATGCTACTATCAAACCAATGTGCTAGCTACTGTCCATCCCAACTATGCTACTATCAAACCAATGTGCTAGCTACTGTCCATCCCAACTATGCTACTATCAAACCAATATGCTAGCTACTGTCCATCCCAACTATGCTACTATCAAACCAATGTGCTAGCTACTGTCCATCCCAACTATGCTACTATCAAACCAATGTGCTAGCTACTGTCCATCCCAACTATGCTACTATCAAACCAATGTGCTAGCTGCTGTCCATCCCAACTATGCTACTATCAAACCAATATGATAGCTACTGTCCATCCCAACTATGCTACTATCAAACCAATATGCTAGCTACTGTCCATCCCAACTATGCTACTATCAAACCAATGTGCTAGCTACTGTCCATCCCAACTATGCTACTATCAAACCAATGTGCTAGCTACTGTCCATCCCAACTATGCTACTATCAAATCAATGTGCTAGCTACTGTCCATCCCAACTATGCTATCAAACCAATGTGCTAGCTACTGTCCATCCCAACGATGCTACTATCAAACCAATGTGCTAGCTACTGTCCATCCCAACTATGCTACTATCAAACCAATGTGCTAGCTACTGTCCATCCCAACTATGCTACTATCAAACCAATATGCTAGCTACTGTCCATCCCAACTATGCTACTATCAAACCAATGTGCTAGCTACTGTCCATCCCAACTATGCTACTATCAAACCAATGTGCTAGCTACTGTCCATCCCAACTATGCTATCAAACCAATGTGCTAGCTACTGTCCATCCCAACGATGCTACTATCAAACCAATGTGCTAGCTACTGTCCATCCCAACTATGCTACTATCAAACCAATGTGCTAGCTACTGTCCATACCAACTATGGTACTATCAAACCAATGTGCTAGCTACTGTCCATCCCAACTATGCTACTATCAAACCAATGTGCTAGCTACTGTCCATCCCAACTATGCTACTATCAAACCAATGTGCTAGCTACTGTCCATCTCAACTATGCTATCAAACCTATGTGCTAGCTACTGTCCATCCCAACTATGCTACTATCAAACCAATGTGCTAGCTACTGTCCATCCCAACTATGCTACTATCAAACCAATGTGCTAGCTACTGTCCATCCCAACTATGCTACTATCAAACCAATGTGCTAGCTACTGTCCATCCCAACTATGCTACTATCAAACCAATGTGCTAGCTACTGTCCATCCCAACTATGCTACTATCAAACCAATGTGCTAGCTACTGTCCATCCCAACTATGCTACTATCAAACCAATGTGCCAGCTACTGTCCATCCCAACTATGCTAGTATCAAACCAATGTGCTAGCTACTGTCCATCCCAACTATGCTACTATCAAACCAATATGCTAGCTACTGTCCATCCCAACTATGCTACTATCAAACCAATGTGCTAGCTACTGTCCATCCCAACTATGCTACTATCAAACCAATGTGCTAGCTACTGTCCATCCCAACTATTCTACTATCAAACCAATGTGCTAGCTACTGTCCATCCCAACAATGCTACTATCAAACCAATGTGCTAGCTACTGTCCATCCCAACTATGCTACTATCAAACCAATGTGCTAGCTACTGTCCATCCCAACTATGCTATCAAACCTATGTGCTAGCTACTGTCCATCCCAACTATGCTATCAAACCTATGTGCTAGCTACTGTCCATCCCAACTATGCTACTATCAAACCAATTTGCTAGCTACTGTCCATCCCAACTATGCTACTATCAAACCAATGTGCTAGCTACTGTCCATCCCAACTATGCTACTATCAAACCAATATGCTAGCTACTGTCCATCCCAACTATGCTACTATCAAACCAATGTGCTAGCTACTGTCCATCCCAACTAAGCTACTATCAAACCAATGTGCTAGCTACTGTCCATCCCAACTATGCTACTATCAAACCAATGTGCTAGCTACTGTCCATCCCAACTATGCTACTATCAAACCAATGTGCTAGCTACTGTCCATCCCAACTATGCTACTATCAAACCAATGTGCTAGCTACTGTCCATCCCAACTATGCTATCAAACCAATGTGCTAGCTACTGTCCATCCCAACGATGCTACTATCAAATAAATGTGCTAGCTACTGTCCATCCCAACTATGCTTCTATCAAACCAATGTGCTAGCTACTGTCCATCCCAACTATGCTACTATCAAACCAATGTGCTAGCTACTGTCAATCCCAACTATGCTACTATCAAACCAATGTGCTAGCTACTGTCCATCTCAACTATGCTATCAAACCTATGTGCTAGCTACTGTCCATCCCAACTATGCTACTATCAAACCAATGTGCTAGCTACTGTCCATCCCAACTATGCTACTATCAAACCAATGTGCTAGCTACTGTCCATCCCAACTATGCTACTATCAAACCAATGTGCTAGCTACTGTCCATCCCAACTATGCTACTATCAAACCAATGTGCTAGCTACTGTCCATCCCAACTATGCTACTATCAAACCAATGTGCTAGCTACTGTCCATCCCAACTATGCTACTATCAAACCAATGTGCTAGCTACTGTCCATCCCAACTATGCTACTATCAAACCAATGTGCTAGCTACTGTCCATCCCAACTATGCTATCAAACCAATGTGCTAGCTACTGTCCATCCCAACGATGCTACTATCAAACCAATGTGCTAGCTACTGTCCATCCCAACTATGCTACTATCAAACCAATGTGCTAGCTACTGTCCATACCAACTATGGTACTATCAAACCAATGTGCTAGCTACTGTCCATCCCAACTATGCTACTATCAAACCAATGTGCTAGCTACTGTCCATCCCAACTATGCTACTATCAAACCAATGTGCTAGCTACTGTCCATCTCAACTATGCTATCAAACCTATGTGCTAGCTACTGTCCATCCCAACTATGCTACTATCAAACCAATGTGCTAGCTACTGTCCATCTCAACTATGCTATCAAACCTATGTGCTAGCTACTGTCCATCCCAACTATGCTACTATCAAACCAATGTGCTAGCTACTGTCCATCCCAACTATGCTACTATCAAACCAATGTGCTAGCTACTGTCCATCCCAACTATGCTACTATCAAACCAATGTGCTAGCTACTGTCCATCCCAACTATGCTACTATCAAACCAATGTGCTAGCTACTGTCCATCCCAACTATGCTACTATCAAACCAATGTGCTAGCTACTGTCCATCCCAACTATGCTACTATCAAACCAATGTGCCAGCTACTGTCCATCCCAACTATGCTAGTATCAAACCAATGTGCTAGCTACTGTCCATCCCAACTATGCTACTATCAAACCAATATGCTAGCTACTATCCATCCCAACTATGCTACTATCAAACCAATGTGCTAGCTACTGTCCATCCCAACTATGCTACTATCAAACCAATGTGCTAGCTACTGTCCATCCCAACTATGCTACTATCAAACCAATGTGCTAGCTACTGTCCATCCCAACAATGCTACTATCAAACCAATGTGCTAGCTACTGTCCATCCCAACTATGCTACTATCAAACCAATGTGCTAGCTACTGTCCATCCCAACTATGCTATCAAACCTATGTGCTAGCTACTGTCCATCCCAACTATGCTATCAAACCTATGTGCTAGCTACTGTCCATCCCAACTATGCTACTATCAAACCAATTTGCTAGCTACTGTCCATCCCAACTATGCTACTATCAAACCAATGTGCTAGCTACTGTCCATCCCAACTATGCTACTATCAAACCAATATGCTAGCTACTGTCCATCCCAACTATGCTACTATCAAACCAATGTGCTAGCTACTGTCCATCCCAACTATGCTACTATCAAACCAATGTGCTAGCTACTGTCCATCCCAACTATGCTACTATCAAACCAATGTGCTAGCTACTGTCCATCCCAACTATGCTAATATCAAACCAATGTGCTAGCTACTGTCCATCCCAGCTATGCTACTATCAAACCAATGTGCTAGCTACTGTCCATCCCAACTATGCTATCAAACCAATGTGCTAGCTACTGTCCATCCCAACGATGCTACTATCAAACCAATGTGCTAGCTACTGTCCATCCCAACTATGCTACTATCAAACCAATGTGCTAGCTACTGTCCATCCCAACTATGCTACTATCAAACCAATGTGCTAGCTACTGTCCATCCCAACTATGCTACTATCAAACCAATGTGCTAGCTACTGTCCATCCCAACTATGCTACTATCAAACCAATATGCTAGCTACTGTCCATCCCAACTATGCTACTATCAAACCAATGTGCTAGCTACTGTCCATCCCAACTATGCTACTATCAAACCAATGTGCTAGCTACTGTCCATCCCAACTATGCTACTATCAAACCAATGTGCTAGCTGCTGTCCATCCCAACTATGCTACTATCAAACCAATATGATAGCTACTGTCCATCCCAACTATGCTACTATCAAACCAATATGCTAGCTACTGTCCATCCCAACTATGCTACTATCAAACCAATGTGCTAGCTACTGTCCATCCCAACTATGCTACTATCAAACCAATGTGCTAGCTACTGTACATCCCAACTATGCTACTATCAAATCAATGTGCTAGCTACTGTCCATCCCAACTATGCTATCAAACCAATGTGCTAGCTACTGTCCATCCCAACGATGCTACTATCAAACCAATGTGCTAGCTACTGTCCATCCCAACTATGCTACTATCAAACCAATGTGCTAGCTACTGTCCATCCCAACTATGCTACTATCAAACCAATATGCTAGCTACTGTCCATCCCAACTATGCTACTATCAAACCAATGTGCTAGCTACTGTCCATCCCAACTATGCTACTATCAAACCAATGTGCTAGCTACTGTCCATCCCAACTATGCTATCAAACCAATGTGCTAGCTACTGTCCATCCCAACGATGCTACTATCAAACCAATGTGCTAGCTACTGTCCATCCCAACTATGCTACTATCAAACCAATGTGCTAGCTACTGTCCATACCAACTATGGTACTATCAAACCAATGTGCTAGCTACTGTCCATCCCAACTATGCTACTATCAAACCAATGTGCTAGCTACTGTCCATCCCAACTATGCTACTATCAAACCAATGTGCTAGCTACTGTCCATCTCAACTATGCTATCAAACCTATGTGCTAGCTACTGTCCATCCCAACTATGCTACTATCAAACCAATGTGCTAGCTACTGTCCATCCCAACTATGCTACTATCAAACCAATGTGCTAGCTACTGTCCATCCCAACTATGCTACTATCAAACCAATGTGCTAGCTACTGTCCATCCCAACTATGCTACTATCAAACCAATGTGCTAGCTACTGTCCATCCCAACTATGCTACTATCAAACCAATGTGCTAGCTACTGTCCATCCCAACTATGCTACTATCAAACCAATGTGCCAGCTACTGTCCATCCCAACTATGCTAGTATCAAACCAATGTGCTAGCTACTGTCCATCCCAACTATGCTACTATCAAACCAATATGCTAGCTACTGTCCATCCCAACTATGCTACTATCAAACCAATGTGCTAGCTACTGTCCATCCCAACTATGCTACTATCAAACCAATGTGCTAGCTACTGTCCATCCCAACTATTCTACTATCAAACCAATGTGCTAGCTACTGTCCATCCCAACAATGCTACTATCAAACCAATGTGCTAGCTACTGTCCATCCCAACTATGCTACTATCAAACCAATGTGCTAGCTACTGTCCATCCCAACTATGCTATCAAACCTATGTGCTAGCTACTGTCCATCCCAACTATGCTATCAAACCTATGTGCTAGCTACTGTCCATCCCAACTATGCTACTATCAAACCAATTTGCTAGCTACTGTCCATCCCAACTATGCTACTATCAAACCAATGTGCTAGCTACTGTCCATCCCAACTATGCTACTATCAAACCAATATGCTAGCTACTGTCCATCCCAACTATGCTACTATCAAACCAATGTGCTAGCTACTGTCCATCCCAACTAAGCTACTATCAAACCAATGTGCTAGCTACTGTCCATCCCAACTATGCTACTATCAAACCAATGTGCTAGCTACTGTCCATCCCAACTATGCTACTATCAAACCAATGTGCTAGCTACTGTCCATCCCAACTATGCTACTATCAAACCAATGTGCTAGCTACTGTCCATCCCAACTATGCTATCAAACCAATGTGCTAGCTACTGTCCATCCCAACGATGCTACTATCAAATAAATGTGCTAGCTACTGTCCATCCCAACTATGCTTCTATCAAACCAATGTGCTAGCTACTGTCCATCCCAACTATGCTACTATCAAACCAATGTGCTAGCTACTGTCCATCCCAACTATGCTACTATCAAACCAATGTGCTAGCTACTGTCCATCTCAACTATGCTATCAAACCTATGTGCTAGCTACTGTCCATCCCAACTATGCTACTATCAAACCAATGTGCTAGCTACTGTCCATCCCAACTATGCTACTATCAAACCAATGTGCTAGCTACTGTCCATCCCAACGATGCTACTATCAAACCAATGTGCTAGCTACTGTCCATCCCAACTATGCTTCTATCAAACCAATGTGCTAGCTACTGTCCATCCCAACTATGCTACTATCAAACCAATGTGCTAGCTACTGTCCATCTCAACTATGCTATCAAACCTATGTGCTAGCTACTGTCCATCCCAACTATGCTACTATCAAACCAATGTGCTAGCTACTGTCCATCCCAACTATGCTACTATCAAACCAATGTGCTAGCTACTGTCCATCCCAACTATGCTACTATCAAACCAATGTGCTAGCTACTGTCCATCCCAACTATGCTACTATCAAACCAATGTGCTAGCTACTGTCCATCCCAACTATGCTACTATCAAACCAATGTGCTAGCTACTGTCCATCCCAACTATGCTACTATCAAACCAATGTGCCAGCTACTGTCCATCCCAACTATGCTAGTATCAAACCAATGTGCTAGCTACTGTCCATCCCAACTATGCTACTATCAAACCAATATGCTAGCTACTGTCCATCCCAACTATGCTACTATCAAACCAATGTGCTAGCTACTGTCCATCCCAACTATGCTACTATCAAACCAATGTGCTAGCTACTGTCCATCCCAACTATGCTACTATCAAACCAATGTGCTAGCTACTGTCCATCCCAACAATGCTACTATCAAACCAATGTGCTAGCTACTGTCCATCCCAACTATGCTACTATCAAACCAATGTGCTAGCTACTGTCCATCCCAACTATGCTATCAAACCTATGTGCTAGCTACTGTCCATCCCAACTATGCTATCAAACCTATGTGCTAGCTACTGTCCATCCCAACTATGCTACTATCAAACCAATTTGCTAGCTACTGTCCATCCCAACTATGCTACTATCAAACCAATGTGCTAGCTACTGTCCATCCCAACTATGCTACTATCAAACCAATATGCTAGCTACTGTCCATCCCAACTATGCTACTATCAAACCAATGTGCTAGCTACTGTCCATCCCAACTATGCTACTATCAAACCAATGTGCTAGCTACTGTCCATCCCAACTATGCTACTATCAAACCAATGTGCTAGCTACTGTCCATCCCAACTATGCTACTATCAAACCAATGTGCTAGCTACTGTCCATCCCAACTATGCTACTATCAAACCAATGTGCTAGCTACTGTCCATCCCAACTATGCTATCAAACCAATGTGCTAGCTACTGTCCATCCCAACGATGCTACTATCAAACCAATGTGCTAGCTACTGTCCATCCCAACTATGCTTCTATCAAACCAATGTGCTAGCTACTGTCCATCCCAACTATGCTACTATCAAACCAATGTGCTAGCTACTGTCCATCCCAACTATGCTACTATCAAACCAATGTGCTAGCTACTGTCCATCCCAACTATGCTACTATCAAACCAATATGCTAGCTACTGTCCATTCCAACTATGCTACTATCAAACCAATGTGCTAGCTACTGTCCATCCCAACTATGCTACTATCAAACCAATGTGCTAGCTACTGTCCATCCCAACTATTCTACTATCAAACCAATGTGCTAGCTACTGTCCATCCCAACTATGCTACTATCAAACCAATATGATAGCTACTGTCCATCCCAACTATGCTACTATCAAACCAATATGCTAGCTACTGTCCATCCCAACTATGCTACTATCAAACCAATGTGCTAGCTACTGTCCATCCCAACTATGCTACTATCAAACCAATGTGCTAGCTACTGTCCATCCCAACTATGCTTCTATCAAACCAATGTGCTAGCTACTGTACATCCCAACTATGCTACTATCAAATCAATGTGCTAGCTACTGTCCATCCCAACTATGCTATCAAACCAATGTGCTAGCTACTGTCCATCCCAACGATGCTACTATCAAACCAATGTGCTAGCTACTGTCCATCCCAACTATGCTACTATCAAACCAATGTGCTAGCTACTGTCCATCCCAACTATGCAACTATCAAACCAATGTGCCAGCTACTGTCCATCCCAACTATGCTAGTATCAAACCAATGTGCTAGCTACTGTCCATCCCAACTATGCTACTATCAAACCAATATGCTAGCTACTGTCCATCCCAACTATGCTACTATCAAACCAATGTGCTAGCTACTGTCCATCCCAACTATGCTACTATCAAACCAATGTGCTAGCTACTCTCCATCCCAACTATGCTATCAAACCTATGTGCTAGCTACTGTCCATCCCAACTATGCTATCAAACCTATGTGCTAGCTACTGTCCATCCCAACTATGCTACTATCAAACCAATGTGCTAGCTACTGTCCATCCCAACTATGCTATCAAACCTATGTGCTAGCTACTGTACATCCCAACTATGCGACTATCAAACCAATGTGCTAGCTACTGTCCATCCCAACTATGCTACTGTCAAACCAATGTGCCAGCTACTGTCCATCCCAACTATGCTACTATCAAACCTATGTGCTAGCTACTGTCCATCCCAACTATGCTACTATCAAACCAATTTGCTAGCTACTGTCCATCCCAACTATGCTACTATCAAACCAATGTGCTAGCTACTGTCCATCCCAACTATGCTACTATCAAACCAATATGCTAGCTACTGTCCATCCCAACTATGCTACTATCAAACCAATGTGCTAGCTACTGTCCATCCCAACTATGCTACTATCAAACCAATGTGCTAGCTACTGTCCATCCCAACTATGCTACTATCAAACCAATGTGCTAGCTACTGTCCATCCCAAATATGTTACTATCAAACCAATGTGCTAGCTACTGTCCATCCCAACTATGCTACTATCAAACCAATGTGCTAGCTACTGTCCATCCCAACTATGCTACTATCAAACCAATATGCTAGCTACTGTCCATCCCAACTATGCTACTATCAAACCAATGTGCTAGCTACTGTCCATCCCAACTATGCTACTATCAAACCAATGTGCTAGCTACTGTCCATCCCAACTATGCTACTATCAAACCAATGTGCTAGCTACTGTCCATCCCAACTATGCTACTATCAAACCAATGTGCTAGCTACTGTCCATCCCAACTATGCTTCTATCAAACCAATGTGCTAGCTACTGTACATCCCAACTATGCTACTATCAAATCAATGTGCTAGCTACTGTCCATCCCAACTATGCTATCAAACCAATGTGCTAGCTACTGTCCATCCCAACGATGCTACTATCAAACCAATGTGCTAGCTACTGTCCATCCCAACTATGCTACTATCAAACCAATGTGCTAGCTACTGTCCATCCCAACTATGCAACTATCAAACCAATGTGCCAGCTACTGTCCATCCCAACTATGCTAGTATCAAACCAATGTGCTAGCTACTGTCCATCCCAACTATGCTACTATCAAACCAATATGCTAGCTACTGTCCATCCCAACTATGCTACTATCAAACCAATGTGCTAGCTACTGTCCATCCCAACTATGCTACTATCAAACCAATGTGCTAGCTACTCTCCATCCCAACTATGCTATCAAACCTATGTGCTAGCTACTGTCCATCCCAACTATGCTATCAAACCTATGTGCTAGCTACTGTCCATCCCAACTATGCTACTATCAAACCAATGTGCTAGCTACTGTCCATCCCAACTATGCTATCAAACCTATGTGCTAGCTACTGTACATCCCAACTATGCGACTATCAAACCAATGTGCTAGCTACTGTCCATCCCAACTATGCTACTGTCAAACCAATGTGCCAGCTACTGTCCATCCCAACTATGCTACTATCAAACCTATGTGCTAGCTACTGTCCATCCCAACTATGCTACTATCAAACCAATTTGCTAGCTACTGTCCATCCCAACTATGCTACTATCAAACCAATGTGCTAGCTACTGTCCATCCCAACTATGCTACTATCAAACCAATATGCTAGCTACTGTCCATCCCAACTATGCTACTATCAAACCAATGTGCTAGCTACTGTCCATCCCAACTATGCTACTATCAAACCAATGTGCTAGCTACTGTCCATCCCAACTATGCTACTATCAAACCAATGTGCTAGCTACTGTCCATCCCAAATATGCTACTATCAAACCAATGTGCTAGCTACTGTCCATCCCAACTATGCTACTATCAAACCAATGTGCTAGCTACTGTCCATCCCAACTATGCTACTATCAAACCAATATGCTAGCTACTGTCCATCCCAACTATGCTACTATCAAACCAATGTGCTAGCTACTGTCCATCCCAACTATGCTACTATCAAACCAATGTGCTAGCTACTGTCCATCCCAACTATGCTACTATCAAACCAATGTGCTAGCTACTGTCCATCCCAACTATGCTACTATCAAACCAATATGATAGCTACTGTCCATCCCAACTATGCTACTATCAAACCAATATGCTAGCTACTGTCCATCCCAACTATGCTACTATCAAACCAATGTGCTAGCTACTGTCCATCCCAACTATGCTACTATCAAACCAATGTGCTAGCTACTGTCCATCCCAACTATGCTACTATCAAACCAATGTGCTAGCTACTGTACATCCCAACTATGCTACTATCAAATCAATGTGCTAGCTACTGTCCATCCCAACTATGCTATCAAACCAATGTGCTAGCTACTGTCCATCCCAACGATGCTACTATCAAACCAATGTGCTAGCTACTGTCCATCCCAACTATGCTACTATCAAACCAATGTGCTAGCTACTGTCCATCCCAACTATGCTACTATCAAACCAATGTGCCAGCTACTGTCCATCCCAACTATGCTAGTATCAAACCAATGTGCTAGCTACTGTCCATCCCAACTATGCTACTATCAAACCAATATGCTAGCTACTGTCCATCCCAACTATGCTACTATCAAACCAATGTGCTAGCTACTGTCCATCCCAACTATGCTACTATCAAACCAATGTGCTAGCTACTCTCCATCCCAACTATGCTATCAAACCTATGTGCTAGCTACTGTCCATCCCAACTATGCTATCAAACCTATGTGCTAGCTACTGTCCATCCCAACTATGCTACTATCAAACCAATGTGCTAGCTACTGTCCATCCCAACTATGCTATCAAACCTATGTGCTAGCTACTGTCCATCCCAACTATGCGACTATCAAACCAATGTGCTAGCTACTGTCCATCCCAACTATGCTACTGTCAAACCAATGTGCCAGCTACTGTCCATCCCAACTATGCTAGTATCAACCAATGTGCTAGCTACTGTCCATCCCAACTATGCTACTATCAAACCAATATGCTAGCTACTGTCCATCCCAACTATGCTACTATCAAACCAATGTGCTAGCTACTGTCCATCCCAACTATGCTACTATCAAACCAATGTGCTAGCTGCTGTCCATCCCAACTATGCTACTATCAAACCAATATGATAGCTACTGTCCATCCCAACTATGCTACTATCAAACCAATATGCTAGCTACTGTCCATCCCAACTATGCTACTATCAAACCAATGTGCTAGCTACTGTCCATCCCAACTATGCTACTATCAAACCAATGTGCTAGCTACTGTCCATCCCAACTATGCTACTATCAAATCAATGTGCTAGCTACTGTCCATCCCAACTATGCTATCAAACCAATGTGCTAGCTACTGTCCATCCCAACGATGCTACTATCAAACCAATGTGCTAGCTACTGTCCATCCCAACTATGCTACTATCAACCAATGTGCTAGCTACTGTCCATCCCAACTATGCTACTATCAAACCAATATGCTAGCTACTGTCCATCCCAACTATGCTACTATCAAACCAATGTGCTAGCTACTGTCCATCCCAACTATGCTACTATCAAACCAATGTGCTAGCTACTGTCCATCCCAACTATGCTATCAAACCAATGTGCTAGCTACTGTCCATCCCAACGATGCTACTATCAAACCAATGTGCTAGCTACTGTCCATCCCAAACTATGCTACTATCAAACCAATGTGCTAGCTACTGTCCATACCAACTATGGTACTATCAAACCAATGTGCTAGCTACTGTCCATCCCAACTATGCTACTATCAAACCAATGTGCTAGCTACTGTCCATCCCAACTATGCTACTATCAAACCAATGTGCTAGCTACTGTCCATCTCAACTATGCTATCAAACCTATGTGCTAGCTACTGTCCATCCCAACTATGCTACTATCAAACCAATGTGCTAGCTACTGTCCATCCCAACTATGCTACTATCAAACCAATGTGCTAGCTACTGTCCATCCCAACTATGCTACTATCAAACCAATGTGCTAGCTACTGTCCATCCCAACTATGCTACTATCAAACCAATGTGCTAGCTACTGTCCATCCCAACTATGCTACTATCAAACCAATGTGCTAGCTACTGTCCATCCCAACTATGCTACTATCAAACCAATGTGCTAGCTACTGTCCATCCCAACTATGCTAGTATCAAACCAATGTGCTAGCTACTGTCCATCCCAACTATGCTACTATCAAACCAATGTGCTAGCTACGTGTCCATCCCAACTATGCTACTATCAAACCAATGTGCTAGCTACTGTCCATCCCAACTATGCTACTATCAAACCAATGTGCTAGCTACTGTCCATCCCAACTATTCTACTATCAAACCAATGTGCTAGCTACTGTCCATCCCAACAATGCTACTATCAAACCAATGTGCTAGCTACTGTCCATCCCAACTATGCTACTATTCAAACCAATGTGCTAGCTACTGTCCATCCCAACTATGCTATCAAACCTATGTG
>NW_028176439.1:0-23100 GCF_949987555.1 Borostomias antarcticus
ACTACACACACCACTACACACACCACTACACACACCACTACACGGAGCTACACACACCACTACACACACCACTACACACACCACTACACACACCAGTACACACACCACTACACACACTACAGAGCTACACACACCACTACACAGAGCTACACACACCACTACACACTACACACCTGCATGTTGCTGAACATGTGCTGTTGAGGTTCAGAGTTGGTGGTGTTTGACCTCATGGTGAACTGTAACTGGTTTCTCTCTCTCTCTTTTTCTCTTTCTCTCTCTCCTGCCCTCTCTCTCCTTCTCTCTCTCCTGCCCTCTCTCTCTCTCTCTCTCTCTCTCTCTCTCTCCTGCCCTCTCTCTCTCTCTCTCTCTCTCTCCTGCCCTCTCTCTCTCTCTCTCCTGCCCTCTCTCTCTCTCTCTCTCTCTCTCTCTCCTGCCCTCTCTCTCTCTCTCTCTCTCTCTCTCTCCTGCCCTCCCTCCAGCCCTGACTCCTCCAGCCACTCCTCCTCACCAGATGTGGAGGCCCCTGGCTCCCGTGGTCGTCCTGGGGAAGGGCAGGGCCTCCGAGGGCCCCAAGCCCTCCCCCTCCAAGGCCATCCAGATAGACGCCCGGCCCCTCCCCTCCACCAAGCTCCGGAGCAAGGCCCCGTCCGGCCCCGCCCCCCCGGTGGACCCCGCCCTGGCCTGCTGGACCACGACTACTGCCTCCCCCCCTGGGACCCCGCCGCCACGGAGCCGGCTAAGCGCTGGAACGTCAAGCAGCAGTCGTCCATCACCATCGGGACCATCCAGCTCCCTCCCAGCACCACTACAGGGCCCACCCCCCCGAGACCCCCTGCCCCCGCGCCCCAGACCCCCTCTCCTGCCCCCGCGCCCCAGACCCCCTCACCTGCCCCGGGGGAGAAGACCCCCGCGCCCCAGAACCCCTCACCTGCCCTGCGACCCCCTGCCCCCGCGCCCCAGAACCCCTCACCTGCCCCCGCGCCCCCGAACCCCTCACCTGCCCCGCGCCCCCCCTGCCCCCGCGCCCCAAACCCCCTCACCTGCGCCCGCTCCCCAGACCCCCGCGCCCCAGACCCCCGCGCCCCAGAACCCCTCACCTGCCCTGCGACCCCCTGCCCCCGCGCCCCAAACCCCCTCACCTGCCCCGCGACCCCCTGCCCCCGCGCCCCAGACCCCCTCACCTGCCCCGCGACCCCCTGCCCCCGCGCCCCAGACCCCCTCACCCGCCCCGGGGGAGAAGGATGACGGGCCGGACCGGGCCCTGGGCAGCTCGGTGCTGGAGACCCCGGACGCCTCCCCCGCCAGGCTGGAGGAGGAGGAGCCTGCTCCCGGGAGGACGTACCGCGGCTACTCCCCCGGCGCCAGGGAGAGGAGGGGGGAAGAGGGGCAGGTCCAGGAGGAGGAGAGGGAACCAGCGCTCCTCCAGTCCTGCCTCCAGCGCCTCAGAGTCCGACTCCCACTGCTCCTCCTCCTCCTCCTCCCAGTCTAGATCCCGCTCCCCCGCCTAAGAAGAGGTGAGAACCCCCCCTCCTCCCCCCTGTCCCTCCCCACTCCTCCCCCCTGTCCCTCCCCCCTCCTCCCCCCTCCTCCCCCCTGTCCCTCCCCCCTCCTCCCCCCCTGTCCCTCCCCCCCTCCTCCCCCCTGTCCCTCCCCACTCCCCCACTGCTCTCTCTGTTTACTACCCTGCAGGTCCAGTATTGTCCACTAGGGGCTCTGTGCTGGTTAAATGGGTATACTGAACACTCTCTCTCTCTCTCTCTCTCTCTCTCTCTCTCTCCCTCTCTCTCTCTCCCTCTCTCCCTCTCCCTCTCCCTCTCCCTCTCCCTCTCCCTCTCCCTCTCCCTCTCTCGCTCTCTCGCTCTCTCCCTCTCTCTCTCTCTCTCTCTCTCTCTCTCTCTCTCTCTCTCCCTCCCTCTCTCTCTCTCTCTCTCTCTCCACTCCAGGTTCCGCCCTCGTCGCTCTGAGAGCAACTCCAGCTCCTCCTCCTGCTCCTCCTCCTGCTCCTCCTCCTCTCCCTCCGTCTCTCACTCACCTCCCCGGCGGAGGAGGAGGTACTCGTACTCCTCGTCTCGCTCCGGATCCTGGAGCCGCTCGCGCTCACGCTCCCCGCGGAGAGGAGGAGGAGGCTGGAGGAGAGACGGCCACCTGCACAGGTACGAGAGACTGGCCTGGTAGAGAGACTGTCCTGGTAGGAGAGACCGTCCTGGTACGAGAGACTGGCCTGGTAGAGAGACTGTCCTGGTAGGAGAGACTGTCCTGGTAGGAGAGACTGGCCTGGTAGGAGAGACTGGCCTGGTAGAGAGACTGTCCTGGTAGGAGAGACTGTCCTGGTAGGAGAGACTGGCCTGGTAGAGAGACTGGCCTGGTAGGAGAGACTGGCCTGGTAGAGAGACTGGCCTGGTAGGAGAGACTGGCCTGGTAGAGAGACTGGCCTGGTAGAGAGACTGGCCTGGTAGGAGAGACTGGCCTGGTAGAGAGACTGGCCTGGTAGAGAGACTGGCCTGGTAGAGAGACTGGCCTGGTAGGAGAGACTGGCCTGGTAGGAGAGACTGGCCTGGTCTAGAGACTGGCCTGGTAGGAGAGACTGGTAGGAGAGACTGGTAGGAGAGACTGGCCTGGTAGGAGAGACTGGCCTGGTAGGAGAGACTGGCCTGGTAGGAGAGACTGTCCTGGTCTAGAGACTGGCCTGGTAGGAGAGACTGGCCTGGTAGGAGAGACTGGCCTGGTAGGAGAGACTGGCCTGGTAGGAGAGACTGTCCTGGTCTAGAGACTGGCCTGGTAGGAGAGACTGGCCTGGTAGGAGAGACTGGCCTGGTAGAGAGACTGGCCTGGTAGGAGAGACTGGCCTGGTAGGAGAGACTGGCCTGGTAGAGAGACTGGCCTGGTACGAGAGACTGGCCTGGTCTAGAGACTGGCCTGGTAGGAGAGACTGGCCTGGTAGGAGAGACTGGCCTGGTACGAGAGACTGGCCTGGTAGGAGAGACTGGCCTGGTAGGAGAGACTGGTCTGGTAGGAGAGACTGGCCTGGTACGAGAGACTGGTCTGGTAGAGAGACTGGACTGGTAGGAGAGACTGGTCTGGTAGGAGAGACTGGCCTGGTAGAGAGACTGGCCTGGTAGGAGAGACTGGCCTGGTAGGAGAGACTGGCCTGGTACGAGAGACTGGTCTGGTAGGAGAGACTGGCCTGGTAGAGAGACTGGCCTGGTAGGAGAGACTGGCCTGGTAGAGAGACTGGCCTGGTAGGAGAGACTGGCCTGGTAGAGAGACTGGCCTGGTAGGAGAGACTGGCCTGGTAGGAGAGACTGGCCTGGTAGAGAGACTGTCCTGGTAGGAGAGACTGGTCTGGTAGGAGAGACTGGCCTGGTAGAGAGACTGGCCTGGTAGGAGAGACTGGCCTGGTAGGAGAGACTGGCCTGGTACGAGAGACTGGTCTAGACTGGTAGGAGAGACTGGTAGGAGAGACTGGTCTAGACTGGTAGGAGAGACTGGCCTGGTAGGAGAGACTGGCCTGGTACGAGAGACTGGTCTAGACTGGTAGGAGAGACTGGTAGGAGAGACTGGTCTAGACTGGTAGGAGAGACTGGCCTGGTAGGAGAGACTGGTCTAGACTGGTAGGAGAGACTGGTCTAGACTGGTAGGAGAGACTGGTAGGAGAGACTGGTAGGAGAGACTGGTCTAGACTGGTAGGAGAGACTGGTCTAGACTGGGAGGAGAGACTGTCCTGGTCTAGACTGAATGTGTTTCTCTCTCTCTTTCTTTCTCTCTCTCTGGAGCAGCGTCTCATGAATGTCTCTCTCTCTCTCTCTCTCTCTCTCTCTCTCTGGAGCAGCGTCTCATGAATGTCTCTCTCTCTCTCTCTCTCTCTCTCTCTCTCTCTGGAGCAGCGTCTCATGAATGTCTCTCTCTCTCTCTCTCTCTCTCTCTCTCTCTGGAGCAGCGTCTCATGAATGTCTCTCTCTCTCTCTCTCTGGAGCAGCGTCTCATGAATGTCTCTCTCTCTCTCTCTCTCTCTCTCTCTCTCTCTCTCTCTCAGCCCCTCCTCCAGGCCAGGCTACCGACACGCCTCCTCAGAGAACAGCCCCGAGGCGCAGAGGAGGAAGGAGAAGGCCATCGTGAGTGAACAGGAACAGGAACCAGTCAAACTGCAGATCAAGTGTTAAAGTAGTAGAAACCTGTCCTGATGCTGGCGTCCTCTGACCCCTAACCCTTAACCCTTGACCCTTAACCCCAGGAGGAGCGCAGGATCGTTTACGTGGGCCGTATCCGAGCAACCATGACCAGGAAGGAGCTGAAGGAGCGCTTCTCCCACTACGGAGAGATAGAGGAGTGCACCCTCCACTTCAGAGACCAGGGGTGAGACCAACCCTCCTCTACAGGGACCCCCCTGTGACCCTCCTCTACAGGGACCCCCCCCTCCTCTACAGGGACCCCCCTGGTACCCTCCTCTACAGGGACCCCCCCGTGACCCTCCTTTCCTACATGCCCTGCCTACTATTCTTAATGTCTCCCCTCTTTCTGTCCATCCCAGGGACAACTATGGGTTTGTGACCTACTACGACACCAAGGACGCCTTCACGGCCATCGAGAACGGGGGCAAGCTCCGCAAACCCGACGAGCTGCCCTTTGACCTCTGCTTCGGAGGCCGGAGACAGTTCTGCAGGACCAGCTATGCTGATCTTGGTAAATAGTTTACATTTGTTATGAGACGGAGGAAACCCTTCATTGAGTAGAACCGAGCAGGGCCCAAGCAGGGGTACCACCAGTACTAGTTCAGCTCCCTGTTCTGACCAATCTTGACTAAAGTTTTGCTGTTGAAAGTTCAGCAGACGTCTGAAATGTGCACTGACTGTGCTGAAGCTCCTGTCTTTCGTGATGTCAACCATCTCTCCCTCCCTCCTCTCCCTCCCTCTCTCCCTCCCTCCCTCCCTCCCTCCCTCCCTCCTCTCCTTCCTGTACAGATTCGAATCGAGAGTATGAGCCGTTGCCTGTGAAGGGCCGGTTTGATGCACTAGACTTTGACACTTTACTGAAGCAGGCCCAGAAGACTCAGAAGAGGTAACAGAGGCTCAGCCATGGCTGAGGACGACCGACGGACCGACAGTTGATTTACCTCAGAGCCGTTGGCCGGCTCCCAACCGCCAACGCTGCCTTTAAAACCAAACTGTCATTATTTTGATTTTGTTTTTGTTTTTGTTTCTGCAAGCTAACACCTTCTATTGAAGTGAAGATTTGTATGAAAAGAGGAAGAGTAAAAACTAAAAAAGATGGAATAAATGGAAAACCTACACATTTTTTTTTTTTAAAGAGGAATTTATTTAAATGTATAATCAGATTTGCCATCATGTATGGAAAAAGAAACATTTTTAAAATGGGAAACTAAGTTTAAATGATCTCTTATGTTTGTGAAGAGGTTGAATTGCATTAAAGAAATGTAGTGCAAACCTGAATAAACCGAACACATGAACTGGGTGGGTAGTCTGTCTGTTTCTTCTCATGGGTTAGAGTTAGGGTTAGGGTACTTGAACTGGGTGGGTAGTCTGTCTGGTTATTAGGGTTAGGGTTAGGGTACTTGAACTGGGTGGGTAGTCTGTCTGGTTATTCTCATGAGATTTGCGTGTTGGATCTGTAGAGGGTTAGGGTACTAGAAGGATCTGTAGAGGGTTAGGGTACTAGAAGGATCTGTAGAGGGTTAGGGTACTTGAAGGATCTGTAGAGTGTTAGGGTACTTGAAGGATCTGTAGAGGGTTAGGGTACTTGAAGGATCTGTAGAGGGTTAGGGTACTTGAAGGATCTGTAGAGGGTTAGGGTACTTGAAGGATCTGTAGAGCGTTAGGGTACTTGAACTGGGTGGGTAGTCTGTCTGTTTAAACCCAACACTTGAACTGGGTGGGTAGTCAGGGTTAGGGTTAGGGTACTTGAACTGGGTGGGTAGTCAGGGTTAGGGTTAGGGTACTTGAACTGGGTGGGTAGTCAGGGTTAGGGTACTTGAACTGGGTGGGTAGTCTGTGTTTAAACCCAACACTTGAACTGGGTGGGTAGTCTGTGTTTAAACCCAACACTTGAACTGGGTGGGTAGTCTGTCTGTTTCTCATGAGATTTGTGTGTTGGATCTGTAGATCTTTTTGAATGAGAAAGCAATTAGATTGCAGATTGCTTGATTTGTAGATTGCAAGACTTGTACTTGTGTGTAGATTGACCTGGGCTGAGTTTCCCAGAGGCATCGCAGCGCTAGGGTGAACCCAGTAGGTAAGCCGGGCTACTAGGTAAGAGCAGTAGGTGAGCTGGGCTACTAGGTGAGAGCAGTAGGTAAGCTGGGCTACTAGGTGAGAGCAGTAGGTAAGCCGGGCTACTAGGTGAGAGCAGTAGGTAAGCCGGGCTACTAGGTGAGCCGGGCTACTAGGTGAGAGCAGTAGGTAAGCTAGGCTACTAGGTGAGCCGGGCTACTAGGTAAGCCGGGCTACTAGGTGAGAGCAGTAGGTGAGCCAGGCTACTAGGTGAGAGCAGTAGGTAAGCTAGGCTACTAGGTGAGCCGGGCTACTAGGTGAGACGGGCTACTAGGTGAGACGGGCTACTAGGTGAGACGGGCTACTAGGTGAGCCGGGCTACTAGGTAAGCCGGGCTACTAGGTAAGCCGGGCTACTAGGTAAGGCGGGCTACTAGGTAAGCCGGGCTACTAGGTAAGCTAGGCTCATGGATGTATTGGGCTAGGCTACTGGGTAAGCCGGGCTACTGGGTAAGCCAGGCTCCTAGGTGAGAGCAGTAGGTAAGCTAGGCTACTAGGTAAGAGCAGTAGGTAAGCCGGGCTACTAGGTGAGAGCAGTAGGTAAGCCAGGCTACTAGGTGAGAGCAGTAGGTAAGCTAGGCTACTAGGTGAGAGCAGTAGGTAAGCCAGGCTACTAGGTGAGAGCAGTAGGTAAGCTAGGCTACTAGGTGAGAGCAGTAGGTAAGCTAGGCTACTAGGTGAGAGCAGTAGGTAAGCCGGGCTACTAGGTGAGAGCAGTAGGTAAGCCGGGCTACTAGGTGAGAGCAGTAGGTAAGCCGGGCTACTAGGTGAGAGCAGTAGGTAAGCCGGGCTACTAGGTGAGAGCAGTAGGTAAGCCAGGCTACTAGGTGAGAGCAGTAGGTGAGATGGGCTACTAGGTGAGAGCAGTAGGTGAGATGGGCTACTAGGTGAGAGCAGTAGGTAAGCCGGGCTACTAGGTGAGAGCAGTAGGTAAGCCGGGCTACTAGGTGAGAGCAGTAGGTAAGCTAGGCTACTAGGTGAGAGCAGTAGGTAAGCTAGGCTACTAGGTGAGAGCAGTAGGTAAGATGGGCTACTAGGTGAGAGCAGTAGGTAAGCCAGGCTACTAGGTGTGAGCAGTAGGTAAGATGGGCTACTAGGTGAGAGCAGTAGGTAAGCCGGGCTACTAGGTGAGAGCAGTAGGTAAGCCGGGCTACTAGGTGAGAGCAGTAGGTAAGCTAGGCTACTAGGTGAGAGCAGTAGGTAAGCCAGGCTACTAGGTGAGAGCAGTAGGTAAGATGGGCTACTAGGTGAGAGCAGTAGGTAAGCCGGGCTACTAGGTGAGAGCAGTAGGTAAGCCGGGCTACTAGGTGAGAGCAGTAGGTAAGCCAGGCTACTAGGTGAGAGCAGTAGGTAAGCCAGGCTACTAGGTGAGAGCAGTAGGTAAGCCAGGCTACTAGGTGAGAGCAGTAGGTAAGCTAGGCTACTAGGTGAGAGCAGTAGGTAAACTAGGCTACTAGGTGAGAGCAGTAGGTAAGCCAGGCTACTAGGTGAGAGCAGTAGGTAAGATGGGCTACTAGGGGAGAGCAGTAGGTAAGCCGGGCTACTAGGTGAGAGCAGTAGGTAAGCTGGGCTACTAGGTGAGAGCAGTAGGTAAGCCAGGCTACTAGGTGAGAGCAGTAGGTGAGCCAGGCTACTAGGTGAGAGCAGTAGGTAAGATGGGCTACTAGGTGAGAGCAGTAGGTAAGATGGGCTACTAGGTGAGAGCAGTAGGTAAGATGGGCTACTAGGTGAGAGCAGTAGGTAAGATGGGCTACTAGGTGAGAGCAGTAGGTAAGATGGGCTACTAGGTGAGAGCAGTAGGTAAGATGGGCTACTAGGTGAGAGCAGTAGGTAAGCTAGGCTACTAGGTGAGAGCAGTAGGTAAGCTAGGCTACTAGGTGAGAGCAGTAGGTAAGCTAGGCTACTAGGTGAGAGCAGTAGGTAAGATGGGCTACTAGGTGAGAGCAGTAGGTAAGCTAGGCTACTAGGTGAGAGCAGTAGGTAAGATGGGCTACTAGGTGAGAGCAGTAGGTGAGCCGGGCTACTAGGTGAGAGCAGTAGGTAAGATGGGCTACTAGGTAAGAGCAGTAGGTAAGCTGGGCTACTAGGTGAGAGCAGTAGGTAAACTAGGCTACTAGGTGAGAGCAGTAGGTAAGCCAGGCTACTAGGTGAGAGCAGTAGGTAAACTAGGCTACTAGGTGAGAGCAGTAGGTAAGCCAGGCTACTAGGTGAGAGCAGTAGGTAAGCCGGGCTACTAGGTGAGAGCAGTAGGTAAGCCAGGCTACTAGGTGAGACGCAGCCCTGATCTCTGAGTGGGTGGTGATGTGTAATTGGAGGAAATGGCTGCTTAGTGGTTGAGAAAGGGCTCAACTCATGATCACTGATCTATGGACATAATAAACCCTATTCCATTCTAATAGTATGAACAGTATTCACCCATATTGATGGAGTACTCGGCCTCTCTGAAGTCCTATAGATAAACTGATGAAATAAACACTCAGTATGTAGCATGGTGGTTTCTTTCTTGTAACATCTTCAAAGTGGATGTTGGACTATGTCAGTTTTCAGCAGGATTTGGGGGGATGTTATTGAACTGAATGACAAGATATTTGACTGCGAATAGAAATCAACCGTCCCTGGAGCTCCTGGTAGGGCTGGTCGAGGGAGGCTCGACTCCAAGTGGAAGAATTTTCTATCGTCTGATCAAGTCTAAACTTTTTTTTGGCCTCAAGCGTTTTGTTTGCCGTAAAAGGGCCTGAAGTCCCACATCCATGAAGCTACAGATGCATTCTGGAGGAAAACCTGCAGTCTGCAAGAGACCTGGGACTCGGGACAGACCCAAAACATACAGCCAAGCCACACTGAAAACAAAATATATATATATAGGCCTACTCAAAATAAAATAATAGTCAATATTATCCAGACGTCAATCCAATTGAGAATCTGTGGCAAGACTTACAAACACTTATCCAACGTGATGGAGCTTCAACAATTTTCCAAAGAAGACCACATGAATAGGCTACTTATGGAATCAATTCTTTTCTGATTAGACCTGACTACAGCGGGTCTACAGCAGGACTACAGCAGGTCTACAGACTACAGCGGGTCTACAGACTACAGCGGGTCTACAGCAGGTCTACAGCAGGACTACAGCAGGTCTACAGCAGGTCTACAGCAGGTCTACAGACTACAGCAGGTCTACAGCAGGACTACAGCAGGTCTACAGACTACAGCGGGTCTACAGCAGGACTACAGCAGGACTACAGCAGGTCTACAGCAGGTCTACAGCAGGACTACAGCAGGTCTACAGCAGGACTACAGCAGGTCTACGGCAGGTCTACAGCAGGACTACAGCAGGTCTACAGCAGGTCTACAGCAGGACTACGGCAGGTCTACGGCAGGTCTACAGCAGGACTACAGCAGGGCTACAGCAGGGCTACAGCAGGTCTATAGCAGGTCTACAGCAGGTCTACAGCAGGTCTATAGCAGGTCTACAGCAGGTCTACAGCAGGTCTATAGCAGGTCTACAGCAGGTCTACAGCAGGTCTACAGCAGGTCTATAGCAGGTCTACAGCAGGTCTACAGCAGGTCTACAGCAGGTCTATAGCAGGTCTACAGCAGGTCTACAGCAGGTCTACAGCAGGTCTATAGCAGGTCTACAGCAGGTCTATAGCAGGTCTACAGCAGGACTACAGCAGGTCTACAGCAGGTCTATAGCAGGTCTACAGCAGGTCTATAGCAGGTCTACAGCAGGTCTATAGCAGGTCTACAGCAGGTCTACAGCAGGTCTACAGCAGGTCACACTCCCAAGACTGAAAACATGACTGCCAAGCCAACTGAACCAGGAGTTGTGCTCAATCCCTGTAGACTGGCCTCGTCAGACCCTGTGTACTCAACACCCTGTAGACTGGCCTCGTCAGACCCTGTGTACTCAACACCCTGTAGACTGGCCTCGTCAGACCCTGTGTACTCAACACCCTGTAGACTGGCCTCGTCAGACCCTGTGTACTCAACACCCTGTAGACTGGCCTCGTCAGACCCTGTGTACTCAACACGCAAGTGATCTTCTCGGTTGATGCATTCAAAGGTTGCAGTCAAATGAGCTGCTATCGAGCACAAGTCCTTATATGGACAGAGAGCTCTTCCCTGAGTCAAGATGTTCAACTCCATCCCAAATACCGGCGTGACACACAGAAGATGCACCCATGACCCACAGAAACGAGCATATATAACCACACCAAGGAGCAGTGTGTGTTTTCAGCACTTATCGTTGGACATGTCCACAGAGTTGTTTAAATGTGAAGTCACATATGGATCAGAGTTGTGTAAATGTGTAGTCACATATGGATCAGAGTTGTGTAAATGTGTAGTCACATATGGATCAGAGTTGTGTAAATGTGTAGTCACATATGGATCAGAGTTGTGTAAATGTGTAGTCACATATGGATCAGAGTTGTTTAAATGTGTAGTCACATATGGATCAGAGTTGTGTAAATGTGTAGTCACATATGGATCAGAGTTGTTTAAATGTGTAGTCACATATGGATCAGAGTTGTTTAAATGTGTAGTCACACATGGATCAGAGCTGTTTAAATGTGTAGTCACATATGGATCAGAGTTGTTTAAATGTGTAGTCACATATGGATCAGAGTTGTTTAAATGTGTAGTCACATATGGATCAGAGTTGTTATAGTGTGTAGTCACATATGGATCAGAGTTGTTATAGTGTGTAGTCACATATGGATCAGAGTTGTTATAGTGTGTAGTCACATATGGATCAGAGTAGCTCATCTGGTTCAGAGGGGAACATCTTGTTCAGAGTAGCTCATCTGGTTCAGAGGGGAACATCTTGTTCAGAGTAGCTCATCTGGTTCAGAGGGGAACATCTTGTTCAGAGTAGCTCATCTGGTTCAGAGTAGCTCATCTTGTTCAGAGTAGCTCATCTTGTTCAGAGGGGAACATCTTGTTCAGAGTAGCTCATCTGGTTCAGAGGGGAACATCTTGTTCAGAGTAGCTCATCTGGTTCAGAGTAGCTCATCTTGTTCAGAGTAGCTCATCTTGTTCAGAGGGGAACATCTTGTTCAGAGTAGCTCATCTGGTTCAGAGTAGCTCATCTTGTTCAGAGGGGAACATCTTGTTCAGAGGGGAACATCTTGTTCAGAGTAGCTCATCTTGTTCAGAGGGGAACATCTTGTTCAGAGTAGCTCATCTGGTTCAGAGGGGAACATCTTGTTCAGAGTAGCTCATCTGGTTCAGAGGGGAACATCTTGTTCAGAGTAGCTCATCTGGTTCAGAGTAGCTCATCTTGTTCAGAGTAGCTCATCTTGTTCAGAGGGGAACATCTTGTTCAGAGTAGCTCATCTGGTTCAGAGTAGCTCATCTGGTTCAGAGGGGAACATCTTGTTCAGAGGGGAACATCTTGTTCAGAGTAGCTCATCTGGTTCAGAGGGGAACATCTGGTTCAGAGTAGCTCATCTGGTTCAGAGGGGAACATCTTGTTCAGAGGGGAACATCTTGTTCAGAGGGGAACATCTTGTTCAGAGTAGCTCATCTGGTTCAGAGTAGCTCATCTGGTTCAGAGTAGCTCATCTGGTTCAGAGTAGCTCATCTTGTTCAGAGTAGCTCATCTGGTTCAGAGGGGAACATCTTGTTCAGAGTAGCTCATCTTGTTCAGAGTAGCTCATCTTGTTCAGAGTAGCTCATCTGGTTCAGAGGGGAACATCTTGTTCAGAGGGGAACATCTTGTTCAGAGTAGCTCATCTTGTTCAGAGTAGCTCATCTGGTTCAGAGGGGAACATCTTGTTCAGAGTAGCTCATCTTGTTCAGAGGGGAACATCTTGTTCAGAGTAGCTCATCTGGTTCAGAGTAGCTCATCTGGTTCAGAGTAGCTCATCTTGTTCAGAGGGGAACATCTTGTTCAGAGTAGCTCATCTGGTTCAGAGTAGCTCATCTTGTTCAGAGGGGAACATCTTGTTCAGAGTAGCTCATCTTGTTCAGAGGGGAACATCTTGTCTGTGTTTTGTCACATTAATCCGGTTGTGACTGGCTGGATCAGGTTTCCTGGGCATGCGCAGTGGGTGTAAACAGGAAGAAGCAGTCCAAATCAACACGAACGGTAAGAGAGAATTGATCAGGAAGACAGGAGCGGGATATTAATCGTACATTTTCCGTGTTTGCATGTAAATAAGGGAATATAAACATATTAGATGATATTCGTCTAGACTGTCAGAATTGTGTCGATAACGTTTTGCTCGGTTTAGCTGCTAGCATCGCATCATTAGCATTAGCTACCGTTAGCATAGCATTAGCTACCGTTAGCATAGCATTAGCTCAGGTTAGCATAGCATTAGCTACCGTTAGCATAGCATTAGCTACCGTTAGCATAGCATTAGCTCAGGTTAGCATAGCATTAGCTCAGGTTAGCATAGCATTAGCTACCGTTAGCATAGCAGTCTGGTCCTGTTTCTAACAGATGACCCACTAACCCTAACCCCCTAGTTCACTAACCCTAACCCCCTAGTTCACTAACCTGAACCCCCTAGTTCACTAACCTGAACCCCCTAGTTCACTAACCCTAACCCCCTAGTTCACTAACCTGAACCCCCTAGTTCACTAACCCTAACCCCCTAGTTCACTAACCTGAACCCCCTAGTTCACTAACCCTAACCCCCTAGTTCACTAACCTGAACCCCCTAGTTCACTAACCTGAACCCCCTAGTTCACTAACCTGAACCCCCTAGTTCACTAACCCTAACCCCCTAGTTCACTAACCCTAACCCCCTAGTTCACTAACCTGAACCCCCTAGTTCACTAACCCTAACCCCCTAGTTCACTAACCTGAACCCCCTAGTTCACTAACCTGAACCCCCTAGTTCACTAACCTGAACCCCCTAGTTCACTAACCTGAACCCCCTAGTTCACTAACCTGAACCCCCTAGTTCACTAACCTGAACCCCCTAGTTCACTAACCCTAACCCCCTAGTTCACTAACCCTAACCCCCTAGTTCACTAACCTGAACCCCCTAGTTCACTAACCCTAACCCCCTAGTTCACTAACCTGAACCCCCTAGCCCACTAACCTGAACCCCCTAGTTCACTAACCCTAACCCCCTAGCCCACTAACCTGAACCCCCTAGTTCACTAACCCTAACCCCCTAGCCCACTAACCTGAACCCCCTAGTTCACTAACCCTAACCCCCTAGTTCACTAACCTGAACCCCCTAGTCCACTAACCCTAACCCCCTAGTTCACTAACCCTAACCCCCTAGTTCACTAACCCTAACCCCCTAGTTCACTAACCTGAACCCCCTAGTTCACTAACCTGAACCCCCTAGTTCACTAACCTGAACCCCCTAGTTCACTAACCTGAACCCCCTAGTTCACTAACCCTAACCCCCTAGTTCACTAACCTGAACCCCCTAGTTCACTAACCTGAACCCCCTAGTTCACTAACCCTAACCCCCTAGTTCACTAACCTGAACCCCCTAGTTCACTAACCCTAACCCCCTAGTTCACTAACCTGAACCCCCTAGTTCACTAACCTGAACCCCCTAGTTCACTAACCCTAACCCCCTAGTTCACTAACCTGAACCCCCTAGTTCACTAACCTGAACCCCCTAGTTCACTAACCTGAACCCCCTAGTTCACTAACCTGAACCCCCTAGTTGAGTTTTGGGTCAGGACTTTCTTGTTTGAGCCGTTCTGTCTTTATCGCCGCAGTACTGAGCGCTTCTAGTTAACTTGCACTAGGATTCCTCTAGAGAATGGTTCAGAAAGACAAGACCCTGGAGCCGTCCCTGGTGGAGGCAGAACCGAGCCCCAGTCCCGGGGCTGCCGAGGCGTGTGCCCCTAACCCTCACCCTGACCCTGACCCTAACCCTGACCCTAACCGAGCTCCCAGACCGGCGGAGGAACCGAACCTCGGAGTAGAACCGACGGGGAACAGGAAGTTCATCAGCGGCGTGGTTGAAGGTGAATGCATTTTCCAGTTAGCAGGCTAACGTTAGAGATGATGTAATTGTGCGTTCCTGATGCTGTGATGATGTGCAGAACAGACGCCCTCATCATCTGTAATGTAGTGATCATCCTGACAGCTGTCACAATGCAGACGCGTTATCAGAGTTTAGTCCCACGGCATCAGCCAACGTTCATCATCATCATCATCATCATCATCATCAGCCAACGTTATCCTCTAATATCCCTCAAGGGCGAGTGGTCAGCAGGGTTAGGGTTAGTTACCAGGTTAGTCGTATCGTCCATCATGAGTGTTCCCGCTTATTGTAGACATTATACAGGTCAGATAACGAGGATTGTCACTTGATTGTCACTTGCATTGTTATAGCGCTCCGACATTGTTATGGGAGTGCGCCAAGCAGCATTGCCCCTCATATACCCCCGGAGTACCACCCCCTCATATACCCCCGGAGTACCAACCCCTCATATACCCCCGGAGTACCAACCCCTCATATACCCCCGGAGTACCAGCCCCTCATATACCCCCGGAGTACCCGCCCCTCATATACCCCCGGAGTACCAGCCCCTCATATACCCCCGGAGTACCAACCCCTCATATACCCCCGGAGTACCCGCCCCTCATATACCCCCGGAGTACCAGCCCCTCATATACCCCCGGAGTACCAGCCCCTCATATACCCCCGGAGTACCCACCCCTCATATACCCCCGGAGTACCCGCCCCTCATATACCCCCGGAGTACCCACCCCTCATATACCCCCGGAGTACCAACCCCTCATATACCCCCGGAGTACCCGCCCCTCATATACCCCCGGAGTACCCACCCCTCATATACCCCCGGAGTACCACCCCCTCATATACCCCCGGAGGGCCAGCCCCTCATATACCCCCGGAGTACCACCCCTCATATACCCCCGGAGTACCAGCCCCTCATATACCCCCGGAGTACCAGCCCCTCATATACCCCCGGAGTACCAGCCCCTCATATACCCCCGGAGTACCACCCCCTCATATACCCCCGGAGTACCCACCCCTCATATACCCCCGGAGTACCAGCCCCTCATATACCCCCGGAGTACCCACCCCTCATATACCCCCGGAGTACCAGCCCCTCATATACCCCCGGAGTACCTACCCCTCATATACCCCCGGAGTACCAGCCCCTCATATACCCCCGGAGTACCAGCCCCTCATATACCCCCGGAGTACCAACCCCTCATATACCCCCGGAGTACCCACCCCTCATATACCCCCGGAGCACCAACCCCTCATATACCCCCGGAGTACCAGCCCCTCATATACCCCCGGAGTACCAGCCCCTCATATACCCCCGGAGTACCAGCCCCTCATATACCCCCGGAGTACCAGCCCCTCATATACCCCCGGAGTACCAGCCCCTCATATACCCCCGGAGTACCTACCCCTCATATACCCCCGGAGTACCAGCCCCTCATATACCCCCGGAGTACCTACCCCTCATATACCCCCGGAGTACCAGCCCCTCATATACCCCCGGAGTACCAGCCCCTCATATACCCCCGGAGCATGTGCAGGAGTACCAGCCCCTCATATACCCCCGGAGCATGTGCAGGAGTACCAGCCCCTCATATACCCCGGGGCAAACGGGGAGAACCCTGCTGGATCAGAGGTTGCATGTTGCACAGCGTGTATTGATCTGAATGTTTGTCTCTTGTTTGTAACAGGCTTCTATGGTCGGCCATGGACAATGGAACAGAGGAAGGAGTTGTTCAGGAGGTAATGTGATGGCTTGTTCCTTCACAGCGGTCTGGGTGACAGGGACATTCATCTCTTATCATGGGTGACAGGGACATTCATCTCTTATCATGGGTGACGGGGACATTCATCTCTTATCATGGGTGACGGGGACATTCATCTCTTATCATGGGTGACGGGGACATTCATCTCTTATCATGGGAGACAGGGACATTCATCTCTTATCATGGGAGACAGGGACATTCATCTCTTATCATGGGTGACAGGGACATTCATCTCTTATCATGGGTGACAGGGACATTCATCTATGATCATGGGTGACAGGGACATTCATCTCTTATCATGGGTGACAGGGACATTCATCTCTTATCATGGGTGACGGGGACATTCATCTCTGATCATGGGTGACAGGGACATTCATCTCTGATCATGGGTGACAGGGACATTCATCTCTGATTCATTGCGTCTGGCTGTGGGATGGTGCTAGCAGTTCATTCTGCTATCGCTTTATCTCAGTACTGCTCCCTTGATATAACTAAGACATCTGATCAGTCCAGAACTGAGTTTAGCCGACGGTTTGACCGAGCCAGTCCCAAGGTTACCGCGTGACCAAAAAATACTGCTGTTACCGTAATACCGCGGTTACATGTTTACTCCCTTGTGGTGGAATACTTCAAAGCTCACGCCATCCCATCATAACCAGAGGATATGTTGCGTTTCCCAGGCAACAGAAGTGGGGTCTGAACACCTACCTGTACGCTCCTAAAGACGACTACAAGCACCGCATGTTCTGGAGGGAGATGTACTCAGTGGAGGAAGCAGGTAAGCATCGTCCAGTCTGACTCCCAGGATGGAGGTCAGGGGTCGGAAATAGGCGACCCGCGGGTCAAAGTTGTTATTTTACACAATATCAGACCGACAGTCCCAAATAAAGGGTAGCTATATATTCAAGCTATAATGTCCAGAGAAATGACCACAACCTAAAAAGAATGCTTATAGACAGTTTTAAGTTTATAGTTTATTAACAGTAACCGGCAGACAGTGAATTAACCGGCACGGGTAATAGTACACAGCGCCTAGTGCTGAAATAAGACTAATGCTAATTGGCTGGTCAACCAAGCGTGTTTCTGCTCAAGCTTCGTGCCGACAGCTGAGCATTAGCTATGATGTTAGAGATCGCAAGCATGCTCACTTCCTGACTCATGAACAGCCTATCAGATCCCTTGAGCGTGCTACGAATGACACACAAACAGCCAATCATTGAACAGACAGACCCCAAGCATGCACACCCCCTGGCTTATGAGTGATATGGGCACAGGCCCTGCTGTAGTGTTTATGAATGTGTTATAACAGACCCTGCTGTAGTGGTTATTAATGTGTCATAACAGGCCCTGCTGTAGTGTTTATGAATGTGTTATAACAGGCCCTGCTGTAGTGGTTATTAATGTGTCATAACAGGCCCTGCTGTAGTGTTTATTAATGTGTTATAACAGGCCCTGCTGTAGTGTTTATTAATGTGTCATAACAGGCCCTGCTGTAGTGTTTATTAATGTGTCATAACAGGCCCTGCTGTAGTGTTTATTAATGTGTCATAACAGGCCCTGCTGTAGTGTTTATTAATGTGTCATAACAGGCCCTGCTGTAGTGTTTATTAATGTGTCATAACAGGCCCTGCTGTAGTGTTTATTAATGTCATAACAGGCCCAACTATTTGAGTAATTAGACATCCCGCTGGTTCTCTCAAACCCTAACCCTTGTGACACCCTGCATGCAGAACCTTCCCTCAATGTAGACTACAAACTACCTTTGTTTATCCTTTTTCAAAAGGTCCTTTCACACCACATTCTTGTTCCCCGGGGATTAGGACCCTCTGTGTTCTCACTGCAGGAACCAGGGTAGAAGAACCAGGGTAGAAGAACCAGGGTAGAAGAACCAGGGTAGAAGAACCAGGGTAGAAGAACCAGGGTAGAAGAACCAGGGTAGAAGAACCGGGGAACTCATTTACCCCCAGAGGGAACCGTTTGTGTCTAATTAAACTCTTCCTTCTTCTCCTTCTTTTATCTCTCTCTCAGAGCAACTCATGACCTTGATCTCAGCTGCTAAGGAGTATGAGATAGAGTTCATCTACGCCATCTCCCCCGGCCTGGACATCACCTTCTCCACCCAGAAGGAGGTGACCACACTCAAGAGGAAACTGGACCAGGCAAGACTGGCTTTCATGTTGAGTCTGGCTGAACACGTTGAGGCGGGCTGATCAGTGGCGGCTCTTAACATTTAAACCTGTCCACAGAGAGTATCCATGAGAAGAGATCTCAGTTGTAGATCAGACCCGTGTCCAGACGACCATTATGAGAGCCGTCAGTCTAACAGGTCCTTCTCTCCCTCAGGTCTCCAACTTCGGCTGCAAGTCCTTCGCCTTACTGTTCGACGACATCGACCCCAACATGTGTCCCGCCGACAAGGAGGTGTTCACTTCCTTTGCACACGCGCAGGTGTCCATCACCAACGAGATCTTCCAGTACCTGGGAGAGCCTGAGACCTTCCTCTTCTGCCCCACAGGTATCTGCTACTGTGTCTACTGTACACACCTGTCTACTGTACACACCTGTCTACTCTACACACCTGTCTACTGTACACACACCTGTCTACTGTACACACCTGTCTACTGTACACACCTGTCTACTCTATACTCACCTGTCTACTCTATACTCACCTGTCTACTCTACACACCTGTCTACTGTACACACACCTGTCTACTGTACTCACCTGTCTACTGTACACACACCTGTCTACTGTACACACCTGTCTACTCTACACACCTGTCTACTCTACACACACCTGTCTACTCTACTCACCTGTCTACTCTACACACCTGTCTACTCTATACTCACCTGTCTACTCTATACTCACCTGTCTACTCTATACTCACCTGTCTACTCTACACACCTGTCTACTCTATACTCACCTGTCTACTCTATACTCACCTGTCTACTCTATACTCACCTGTCTACTCTACACACACCTGTCTACTCTATACTCACCTGTCTACTCTATACTCACCTGTCTACTCTATACTCACCTGTCTACTGTACACACACCTGTCTACTCTACACACCTGTCTACTCTACTCACCTGTCTACTCTACACACCTGTCTACTCTACACACCTGTCTACTCTACACACACCTGTCTACTCTACACACACCTGTCTACTCTACTCACCTGTCTACTCTACACACCTGTCTACTCTATACTCACCTGTCTACTCTACACACCTGTCTACTCTACTCACCTGTCTACTCTACACACCTGTCTACTCTACACACCTGTCTACTCTATACACACCTGTCTACTCTATACACACCTGTCTACTCTACACACCTGTCTACTCTACACACCTGTCTACTCTATACTCACCTGTCTACTCTATACTCACCTGTCTACTCTACACACACCTGTCTACTCTATACTCACCTGTCTACTCTATACTCACCTGTCTAATCTATACTCACCTGTCTACTCTACACACCTGTCTACTCTATACTCACCTGTCTACTCTACACACCTGTCTACTCTATACACACCTGTCTACTCTACACACCTGTCTACTCTATACTCACCTGTCTACTCTATACTCACCTGTCTACTCTATACTCACCTGTCTACTCTATACTCACCTGTCTACTCTACACACCTGTCTACTCTATACACACCTGTCTACTCTACACACCTGTCTACTCTATACTCACCTGTCTACTCTACACACCTGTCTACTCTATACTCACCTGTCTACTCTACACACCTGTCTACTCTACTCACCTGTCTACTCTATACTCACCTGTCTACTCTATACTCACCTGTCTACTCTACACTCACCTGTCTACTCTATACTCACCTGTCTACTCTACAGAGTACTGTGGGACGTTCTGTTACCCCAACGTGGCCCAGTCCCCCTACCTCCACACCGTGGGAGAGAAGCTGCTGCCGGGGATCGAGGTGCTGTGGACAGGTGGGCTGACCCAGGGGTATTAACAGAGGGGTAGTGGTTCAGTAAGGGGTGGGCTGACCCAGGGGTATTAACAGATGGGTAGTGGTTCAGTAAGGGGTGGGCTGACCCAGGGGTATTAACAGATGGGTAGTGGTTCAGTAAGGGGTGGGCTGACCCAGGGGTATTAACAGATGGGTAGGGGTTCAGTAAGGGGTGGGCTGACCCAGGGGTATTAACAGATGGGTAGTGGTTCAGTAAGGGGTGGGCTGACCCAGGGGTATTAACAGATGGGTAGTGGTTCAGTAAGGGGTGGGCTGACCCAGGGGTATTAACAGATGGGTAGTGGTTCAGTAAGGGGGGGGCTGACCCAGGGGTATTAACAGATGGGTAGGGGTTCAGTAAGGGGTGGGCTGACCCAGGGGTATTAACAGATGGGTAGTGGTTCAGTAAGGGGTGGGCTGACCCAGGGGTATTAACAGAGGGGTAGTAGTTCAGTAAGGGGTAACGTATGGCCAGCCGGTCATTATGGGAGAATAAGATCCCGACAGTGCCGGGCGGGTTTGGTAACGCGCTGACAGCTACTCTGGTTCCCCAGGTCCCAAGGTGGTGTCCAAAGACATCACGGTGGAGTCCATCGAGGAGGTGTCCAAGATCCTGGGCCGGTACCCGGTGATCTGGGACAACATCCACGCCAACGACTACGACCAGAAGCGTCTGTTCCTGGGGCCCTATAAGGGCCGCTCCACCGAGCTCATCCCCCGGCTCAAGGGCGTTCTCACCAACCCCAACTGCGAGTTCGAGTCCAACTTCGTGGCCATCCACACCCTGGCCACCTGGTACAAGTCCAACATGAACGGCGTCCGCAAGGACGTGGTGATGAGTGAGTCGGGCTGCTGACGACGTGGGGGGGATTAAAAGGGATATTTCGCTCTTTTTTGCCATGTTTATCTTGTTTATTCTAGATCCCTGTTGATCGGCCCTGACTGTTGGTGTGAGGTTCCTGGGTTCTTGAGGAACTGAATAGTTTGTTTAAAGCTTTAAGATGTGAATTCCTGTCTAGGCGGCTCCTCCCCTCTCTGGTTAATCCTTGTGTGTCCGTCTCTCTGAAACCATGACAGCAATCATTGGCCACTTGTAATGATTATCCATTTCTCTCTCTCCCTCTATTTCTCTCTATCTCTCTCTCTCTCTCTTCCCCCCCACCGTCCTCTGCCTGTCACTCCTCTCCCCCTCCTCCTCTCCCCCTCCTCCTCCCTCCCTCCTCCTCTCCCCCTCCCCCTCCTCCTCCTCCTCCCCCCCCCCTCTCTCCCAGCGGACGGGGAGGACAGCGCGGTGTCCATCCAGATCAAGCTGGAGAACGAGGGTGACGAGGAGCTGGAGACGGACGAGCTGTACAGCCCTCAGCTGGCCCTCAGGCTGGCGCTGACCGAGTGGATGGGAGAGTTCGGAGTGGCTCACCAGTACAACAGTAGGTTGTTGGGGAGAGATGGATGAGGGCTGCATTGGGGAGAGATGGATGAGGGCTGCATTGGGGAGAGATGGATGAGGGCTGCGTTGGGGAGAGATGGATGAGGGCAGCGCTGTTGACGCTCTGCTGTTCCTCCTCCCCCTCAGGTCGCCAGGTGCTTCACAGCGGCGCCAAGTGCCTGGCCGTGGAGGCGGCGCCCGCGGGAGCCCCCGCCCTCTGCTCGGGCGCCACCGTCACCCCCGTGTTCCAGCAGCCCGTCCTGTCCACCGCGCCCGACCCCCACGCTCACCCCCTGACCAAGCCCCAGCCCGGGGACGAGGTGGGCCGGCGCCTCTCTGAGCTACTGGAGTCAAATGCAAGACTCAACTGCTTTTAAAGCACTAGTTTGGTATTCAGCGTTATGAGCTCTGTTATAAGGTTATTCACCATCATATAGTCCATATCACCATGGTCAGACTGGTTATTCACCATCATATAGTCCATATCACCATGGTCAGACTGGTTATTCACCATCATATAGTCCATCTCACCATGGTCAGACTGGTTATTCACCATCATATAGTCCATATCACCATGGTCAGACTGGGAGAGACACTCTGGAGGTATCAGTGCTCATTGTTCAGCGAGGTACACATAGATACTTAGCCCATGGATGACATGAGCACTAATATCTCCACTGCACAATTAATCAAAGTGTTTATAGACCGTTGTATATGACCATAAATAAGCTTAATAACAGGGCTTATAATGCAAAATAACAAACTACTTCTTTAAGCAGGCACACATTTTCTTCTGAAAATGTCCTTTTTTGTTGAATTTGTTCTTCTCAAAAACAAGTAAATAATGCCTAGTCCAGAACTAAAATGAACCTTTCTTTGCCGACCAGACTGATGTGTGTCTGGGGAAACGAGGCCTTTGTTGACGCGTGAGATGTTTGCTTGTTGACGTGTGAGATGTTTGCTTGTTGACGCGTGAGATGTTTGCTTGTTGACGTGTGAGATGTTTGCTTGTTGACGTGTGAGATGTTTGCTTGTTGACGTGTGAGATGTTTGCTTGTTGACGTGTGAGATGTTTGCTTGTTGACGTGTGAGATGTTTGCTTGTTGACGTGTGAGATGTTTGCTTGTTGACGTGTGAGATGTTTGCTTGTTGACGTGTGAGATGTTTGCTTGTTGACGTGTGAGATGTTTGCTTGTTGATGTGTGAGATGTTTGCTTGTTGACGCGTGAGATGTTTGCTTGTTGACGCGTGAGATGTTTGCTTGTTGACGCGTGAGATGTTTGCTTGTTGACGTGTGAGATGTTTGCTTGTTGACGTGTGAGATGTTTGCTTGTTGACGTGTGAGATGTTTGCTTGTTGACGTGTGAGATGTTTGCTTGTTGACGTGTGAGATGTTTGCTTGTTGACGCGTGAGATGTTTTCTTGTTGACGTGTGAGATGTTTGCTTGTTGACGTGTGAGATGTTTGCTTGTTGACGTGTGAGATGTTTGCTTGTTGACGTGTGAGATGTTTGCTTGTTGACGCGTGAGATGTTTGCTTGTTGACGTGTGAGATGTTTGCTTGTTGACGCGTGAGATGTTTGCTTGTTGACGCGTGAGATGTTTGCTTGTTGACGCGTGAGATGTTTGCTTGTTGACGTGTGAGATGTTTGCTTGTTGACGTGTGAGATGTTTGCTT
>NW_028176438.1:0-2500 GCF_949987555.1 Borostomias antarcticus
GACTCAACCGAAGAGAGAGAGAGAGAGGCGGGGGTGTGGAGAGAGAGAGAGAGAGAGAGAGAGAGAGAGGTGTCAGGCACTCCTTTCTTGAGGTGTGACGAAAGGGGATGGGAGGAAGAGATTGGCTTTGTGGATGTGTGGGGGAAAGACTGGTGGGTGTGGAGAGAGAGAGAGAGAGAGAGAGAGAGAGAGAGAGAGAGAGAGAGAGTGAAGGAGTGGAGGATGATGTATGCTTCTCCGCAGGTCTAATGTTGAAACCCGGCCTGGATGACAAGACCCGATGCGTTTGACCCCGAGTCAAAGCTCAGAACGAGCGGAGTTCAAAGATTCCCTTCGACCTGCCAAGATTCTCTCTGGCACGTCAGGCCATGCTATCGCCCCGGCCCACGCCACCCCCAGGTCCGGGCGTCTTCGGCAGGGTCTGACAGGGGGGCGGAGGGAGGGAGGGGAGGGGAGGGGCGCTGCGCTCACACCCCTGGGTGTCATTAGAACCACTTAAAGCATCACCTCAGTCAACCAGACTCTTAGTGGCCATGGCAACCGGGAAACACAACACAGGTGTAGAGGCGGAGGAGGTGATGAGTGAAGATGCGCCTGAGTGACAGCAGGGGGCGGCGGCGGGGGTGACGGCGCGGCCCTGCCGGCCCCGCCCCTGGCGCCGGGCGGGGGGGCGAGAGATATGGACATCGCCGGGTCAGATCGCGGGGGGGGTGGGGGGGAGACTCTTGTCGACACCTCCCCTTGCCGGCGGTGCGCTACTCTGTGTCCGGCCGCCTCTACCCCCCCCCCCCCTTCGCCAACGCAACAAAAAACGACGGGAAAACGAAGGGTCGCCTCTTTTGTGAGAACCCAGGGAACGCCCCTCCCGAAACGACCCCTCCACGGCCATTCTAGTCCAGGAGACATCCCCGTAAAAACAACCCGCCAAACATGAACAAACATATCCGCTTACGAACGCCGACCTGACCCCGTCGGGTCACGCCCTGTCTAGCGCCAGATAGGGAGGAGCCACGGCTCTGGATGGAGCAGCATGTGTGTGTTTGCTGGGGTAGAGTTGACTTTGGCTGTGATGTTGTAGCTTCCCCGATGCTAACTGATTCTCCCCCCGGCCTGATGTATATCTATTCTATACGGCCGAGCGGTGAACCACGGGGGGGGTGGGGGGTGGGGGGGGGGGTTCAGGGTGGAGGGGGCTTCCCCAAATAAACCTGAGGATTATCGTCCTGAGAGAGGGGGGTCCTGGGGTGGGTCTCTGGGTGGCTGAGGGGTAATTGGCATCACACACACACACACACACACACACACACACACACGCGTGCACGCAGTGGTTGGATGTGACCTCTTTACTTCATAAACAGGGTTTGTCTTATCAAAAAATGAGATCGGGGGAGTTTGAGATGCCGTGTGGGTCTAAGGCACAGAGGGAGTAGGACACTGACAGAAAGACTGACAGGAAGACTGACCAGTCAGGCGGGCAGACCAGAAGGGCCGTGGTTACTCTGCAATGTCAATGCCACGTCTCGTGTTTCATGGCAACAAGGAGTCCATTTAGCATACGGCTGATGCTAATCCCCAAAAGCGTATCAGTTGGAGGCGGTGTTTGTTATGGCTAGCGGCTAAGCTAGCCGGCGGAGCGCTAGCCGCGGTGTGAACTAGCCGAGAGATACGGGCCGCTTGTTTGTTTTGCTTCGCGGTGGATTTCCACCGGGTTATTTTTCCTTCTCAACTGTCCGATTCCGACCTTTTACTACAGGACAATAGGAACCCCCCTGTTTATTGGTGGAACGGGCTGGCGTGTTTACGAGAGCGGTAAGAGAATCCGACAGAACATTCCAGCTGGGATTAACTCATCCTAGGAGCTGACCTGCGAAACAGAGCTCTTTGTTCTGGGCGGTGAGCTGCGCCAGAACGTCAAGGAAGGAGCGAAGTCTGTGGTCACCCTGCGCCACGCCCCTTCCCAGCAGCCACTGGGCCGCAGTAGGTTCCGTCCTGCCTATTGCTCTAGTCTGTGAGGCCAGAAGCAACGGGACTCAATGGACCGGTTCATTCCGGAAAAACTCCCTCAGACAGGCCAGCATTGCGCACGCACACGCACGCACACGCACACACGCACACGCGCACACACACACGCACGTATACAGTACACACACAGCCACTGTGTCACTCTGGGATTTTGACAACACAGCATTTCCTGTGTGTGGGGGTGGAGGTGGTGATGTCATCACCGGAGGACCTTACTTCATCTACTCACACCCTCATTAATGTCTAATTACCCAGAGCTACGGGATGGGAGGGGCGGCCGACAGGTAATGAATTACCTTTTTAATCTCTCTCTCTCGCACGCACACGCGCACACACGGTCTCTCTCTCCCTCTGTCTCTCTTTCTCTCCGTTTCTCTCTCTTTTTCTCTGTTTCTCTCTCTTTTTCTCTGTTTCTCTCTCTTTTTCTCCGTTTCTCTCTCTCCCTCTCCCTCTCTCTCTCTCTCTCTGAATGGCCACA
>NW_028176438.1:7500-25000 GCF_949987555.1 Borostomias antarcticus
AACGCTCAACACAAACTACCCTCTCCATGAGAAACACAGGCACACGCTCACATGCGACACACACACACACACACACACTCAAAACCACTACATGTTACATTCTCCACAAGAACACCCCCCCCCCCAACTCAAGGGGTTCCTTCCCCCTGGCGAGCTGTCAGTGGCGTTTGAGTGGAACAGGGTCCTGGTGTGCAGCGTCTAGAGACCAGAGGAGAGACCAGAGGAGAGACCAGAGGAGAGACACCGGGCCTGTGTCTCTCCCCTCCCCTGCTTCCATATGAACCATTCAATGAAATCATGGACCTGGGAGACGACCACAATACCCTCCTTCATCTGACGCTAGGTGGCTAATGCTACAGTATACCCCCACCCCCACTCCCACCCCCACCCCCACTCCCACCCCCACCCTCCACCCCCACCTCCACATCCACCCCCACCCACCACTGCTGAGGACATTTAATCCCCGTTCTCACTGGACACCTCCAAACATTTACCCTTCCCTCCTCTTCCTCCTCTTCCTTCTCCCCTACCCTCCTTCTCTCTCCCCCTTCCTCTGAGTCCTTGTCTGTCACACACCCCCCCCCCCCCCCCCCCCGCCCTCTGGTCTGGCCCTCACAGAGCTAAACCTGGGGCTAACGGCGCTGCTGCCCCCCCTCCCTGACAGAGACCCCCACCCTGATAGAGACCCCCTCCCTGACAGAGACCCCCACCCTGACAGAGACCCCCTCCCTGACAGAGACCCCCCCCCTGACAGAGACCCCCCCCCTGAGAGACCCCCCCCTCCCTGAGAGAGACCCCCACCCTGACAGAGACCCCCTCCCTGACAGAAACCCCCTCCCTGACAGAGACCCCCACCCTGACAGAGACCCCCCCTCCCTGACAGAGACCCCCTCCCTGACAGAGACCCCCACCCTGACAGAGACCCCCCCTCCCTGACAGAGACCCCCTCCCTGACAGAGACCCCCACACTGACAGACCCCCCCACCCTGACAGAGACCCCCACACTGACAGACCCCCCCACCCTGACAGAGACCCCCCCTCCCTGACAGAAACCCCCCCTCCCTGACAGAAACCCCCCCTCCCTGACAGAGACCCCCCCTCCCTGACAGAGACCCCCCCCCTGACAGAGACCCCCCCCCTGACAGAGACCCCCCCCCTGACAGAGACCCCCTCCCTGACAGAGACCCCCTCCCTGACAGAGACCCCCCCCCCCTGACAGACCCCAACTCCAGCCCACTCTGTGTGTGAGAGACTGTCCATTCCCCTTGTTTTGATTTCACAGAGGAGGTATGCAGCAGGGATACACACACACACACACACACACACACACACACACACACACACACACACACACACACACACGGTTTGGGGTATCAAAACCAGCTGAGAGGGGCAGGGTCCAGGACGCCTTGACAACTTAAATCAAACAAATTGCCTTAATGCCTCCATTCTCAGTCATTATGTAAGGCAGGACTGGAGCGCTGACGGTTTAAAGGCCAGACGTTTGAGGGTGTGTGTGTGTGTGTGTGTGTGTGTGTGTGTGTGTGTGTGTGTGTGTGTGTCTGGGGGAGGCTCGTGGGGCCCCACCAGTCCAGTCCTGGCAGATATTGTTCGGCTCTGGGAACTCAGCCAAGCTCTGTCAGCATTGGGGGTCCGCCGCCAAGCAAATATTCAGACTCGAAAAAAAAATGGTTGAGTTTAAAATGTTCTAAACGTAAAAGATACATGCAGAGACGAGGGCGTTCATTACAGTTCTGCTCACAGAAGACCCGCTGGAATCCAGACTCCGGAGTCGTGACTGTGTTTGTGTGTGTCTTGACAGATGTATAAAATATGAAATATCTTTATAGTGTTGAGCTTAGCCTTTACACAGCCGCTCTGTCCGTCTGTCCTCGCCACCGGCAACGCACATTAGTAACAGAGAGGTCAAAAATCTCAGCAAAAGAGTCGAACGCAGCGTGGAGGAAGGTGAGAATGTTACGATGGAGGAAGGTGAGAATGTTACGATGGAGGAAGGTGAGAATGTTACGATGGTTACTTGTTTTAAAAAAATATCTGTTACTTGTTCAGTCTCTCTTTCAAACTGTGCGCAGACAGACGGACGCGTGCGATACGAAGGACAACGTCACGGCCGACCGGAGCGCGGAGTCTATAAATACCTGACTACTGCGCAGTCATTTGTCCGGGGAATGAATGCAGATTGTAACCTTTCCCACTAAAGACAAAAGCCAGATGTTAGTGGGTGTCGGTGGGATTTTTCTCCAGTGGGAAACGGGCTTTACTGCGGCAGTGAGGTCTATATTCAGAAAAGGAATTACACAAACCCACACACACACACATACACACACACACACACCTACACACACACACGCATACATTCAAGCCAATGCTCATACTGTACCAGTATTAGCTATACAGGTTTTTTGTCAGAAAAAAACACACTACACTACACTAGAGTACACTACACTATAGTACACTACACTACACTAGAGTACACTACACTACAGTATAGCACACTACACTACAGTACACTACACTAGAGTACACTACACTACACTAGAGTACACTACACTTGTTCTTTGATGAACAGTGGTGGTGCTGTTCATAAGCGGTTATTGGGGTATTATTGGGGTATTATTGGGGTATTATTATTGGGGTATTATTCCACTTCCCTTTAACCCACAGGGACAATGGCTAGGATGAGTCAGGGGGTCGGAGGTGAGACCTGCTACTGCGCCACTAGCAACAGGACATGGGGCGAGCCCAGTGTTGATATCACAGACGTGAGGTCACCAAGAGAACGAGTGAAAGCGGTGAGTCATCTCGCTGCCATGACTAATAAACAGAAACTGCGCTCGCTGGGGTGGCCTGGGGCACAGAACCACAGTCTATTACATGTTAACTCATCACTCATTACTCGGAGCTGAAATTAGGGCAGTCGTGTGTTAACAGGGCGCAGACAAAAAAAAAGTTGGATTCCACCCTCGGGAGGTTGGCGTTGGGCCCCCAACCTGGCAACCCACCCACGGATCAAAGCCAGTCGTCTCCGCAGGGTCCGGGGCTGTGGGACCGAGGGGAGGGGAGGGTGTGATTAAAGCTGAGGACGCGTTTGGCCTGTCCCCCGTTAGCCATGCAGGAGGAAAGCTATCATCATCATCATCATCATCATCAATTCAAATAGCGTCTCTCTTCAGTGAGAAAGTCAGGCCGTGTCACACGCCCCGAAGCCCCTCAGGGTCCTAGCACCTCTCTCTCTCTCCCATAGCTCTGTTGTGATGAAACTGAGGGGGAATCGCTCCACCTCCAGTTCGATCTTGTTTGAATTGTGTCACTCCTGCCTGCGCGCAAATACACACACACACACACACACACACACACCTGTTAGAAAAACAGAACAGTTTCCACACGCTGTGCCAAATTTGCCATTCCCAGACACAATAACAGCCGAGCATAGAGGGACAGGGGGAGGGAGGTAGAGAGAGAGAGAGAGAGAGAGAGAAAGGGAGGGAGGTAGAGAGAGAGAGAGAGAGAGAGAGAGAGAAAGGGAGGGAGGTAGAGAGAGAGAGAGAGAGAGAGAGAGAGAAAGGGAGGGAGGTAGAGAGAGAGAGAGAGAGAGAGAGAGAGAGAGAGAAAGGGAGGGAGGTAGAGAGAGAGAGAGAGAAAGGGAGGGAGGTAGAGAGAGAGAGAGAGAGATGAGAATGAGGCAAAAATATGATTTTATGATCATCTCTCTCAGCCATGTTGGAACTCGCATCAAAACTATTAATCGTTCCCCTGGTCTGTTTTGAATGGGAACCGAACATTCTGGAAACGGGTCCTCGACCCAACAACAACACCAGCACCAGCAGGCCTAGCTGCAGCCTACTGTTACTGTTACTGTAGGAGCATTCCTCAGATCAACCCAGCTCAGCTGCAGCCTACTGTTACTGTAGGAGCATTCCTCACATCAACCCAGCTCAGGTATCTGCCAGACTGCCACAGTTGGCCGTCAAACTCTCAACTCCCGCCATCACGGGCATTACTACCTGACGGTATGGAACGGCATGTGTCACCGCTCTGTCATAGAACAATGTGGCGTAGGCAGGCGCACACACACACACGCAAACGCACGCACACACACACACACATACAACAGGGAAGTCTTACTCGTTGTCAACCGTGGGACACCTGTGACATTTGGATACCGTTGGTCTCTTATATGATGGACAAGAACCAACGTCAGGCTGATACTGGTCGGAGCATTGGTGATGAGTATTGGTGATGAGTATTGGTGATGAGTATTGGTGATGAGTATTGGTGATGAGTATTGGTGATGAGTATTGGTGATGAGTATTGGTGATGAGTATTGGTGATGAGTATTGGTGATGAGTATTGGTGATGATGTAGGGCTGGTTTGGTGATGATGTAGGGCAAGATCATTTTTCAGTTTTTTTTTTTTTACAGATTATGAAAGTGTAAATTGTAAGCTTTCAAATGATGTGCCTACATTGCAATCTGCAAATATTTAAAGAAGATATGCTTCTGTGAATGTTGAACCTGAAATCACTAAGCAGAGAAAAAGGGCTTCAAAGATTCAGAGCTGTTCACACTTCAAGACATGGACTTTTAATGACAAAATATGAGTATTTAGTGATCCTAAAACTGTTGTTTGTTATATTGAGTGGGTTCTTCACAACTTCAATTTTGCGGAAGTGGAGAAATTCAAAATTGTAGGTCCACTATATCTTGAAATAGAAAGTCTATATATACAGTAACAAGGCCATTAGAAATGGCAGAAAGGCTAGCATTTCACTAACCTGATCACAGTGATGCTGTGAAAGACTTTGACAAAGAGCGCAAGGCTGAAACGTCGAGAGCTTGAGTGTGCGCTTTCATTCCTTTATCCAGTATAGTTACCGGCACCTCTCCAAGACTACGATGGGCGTTTTCTTCTTGTTTCTTGACTGTAGATGGGCTAGCATCTCTCCAACTTGATCACTGTGAACCAAAATAATCCAAGGGTGCCTCTACTCTACTATTGACAGTCTCATAAATCCTAACTCCCCCACCCTTCCCCAAATCGTTGTGAATTGTTCCCCACATGTAAATGTGAGGAGTTTGCAGTATTCCTCAAGGAAAAGATTACAACCATTAGGATCAGTATTACCCAACAACCCTTTGCTGAGAGTTCGAATCGTATGTTCCCCAGCCAACCATGCAAAGACATCATGTTTTCCTTTTCCCTGTTGACACAGAGATGCTCAAGAAAGTCGTATCTCAACTTAAGCCTTTGACATGCCTCCTCGGCCCTATTCCCACTACGTTTTTCAAAAACATTTTGAACTGTATATCTGTTATTGTTGATCACTCCATGTTCACTGGCTATTTCCCCAGTTCTCTTCAAATTGCCCTGGAGAAACCCTTCCTGAAGAAGCATCATTTAGATTCTTCAGCACTTAGCAACACTAGACCAATCTCTAATCTTCCATTTTTAAAGGATCATTGTGTAAAATGTTGTGACTGAATTTTGTGTAGACTTGGCAGAAATGGAATATAATATTCATAAATATGTTTTAATTAGTGTAAAATCCCATGAAAATAGGAATCACTATTTTTCATTAGAATGAGCCCTTTATATCTACAGTACATAGGGAGCGGGTCCTTCCCATGGAGGTTGCCATTTTGAACCATGTAATTGTATTCAGTCGGTTGCAATCTGCCACCTCACTACTGGATGCCGCCAAAAATCACACACTGCACCTTTAAGCAAAGACTCTGGAGAAAATGGTTTTTATACAGCTAAATAATGTTTTTATTGCAAAAAGTATCTTTGAGAAAATCCAATCCAGTTTCCGAGCCCACCACAGATGCCAAGAAGCTCTCAGTCCTTCTATCTTTACATTTAAGAGCAGCATTTGACCATGATATCCTCATAAAGAGACTTGAAACCTGGGTTGGCCCTCTCCAGACAAGTTCTAAACTGAACTAAACCTTGGTGACCAAAACCCTCACATGGTTGATATTACATGCGGTGTTCCACAAGGTTCAGTTCTGGGCCCTTTACTGTTTAGCTTATACGGTGTTCCACAAGGTTCAGTTCTGGGCCCTTTACCGTTTAGCTCATGCGGTGTTCCACAAGGTTCAGTTCTGGGCCCTTTACCGTTTAGCTCATGCGGTGTTCCACAAGGTTCAGTTCTGGGCCCTTTACTGTTTAGCTTATACGGTGTTCCACAAGGTTCAGTTCTGGGCCCTTTACTGTTTAGCTTATACATGTTACACTTGGCAGCATCATTAGCAAACATGGGAGTGATTTTCACTGCTATGCAGATGATACTCAACCTTAGAAAGCCGTGTTACCCTGGGATCTAAAGGAGTCCCTGTATCTTTAACAAAGTCTGTTTGCTTGTACGTACAGTACCGTACCATAGAGCATCAATCAGGTGAGCTCAGTGGACATTTGGAACAGCAACTGAAAACATAACACTTTTTATTATTATGTTTAATCCATTCTTTTAAATTATTTTTCTTTAAATTGTTTTATTCTTTTACTTTTTGATATTCCCTGGTTTATGCCCCTTGGATTGTGTGGTTTATTCTTGTTTTGACTATGTGGTTTATTTAGTAAATTTATTTAAAATTGTGTTGTGCGCTGAAATGTCAAAGCGGAGCTTGACCTGCAGTCTCATATGAAAAGTGCTATAAAAATATAGTTTATTGTTATTATTATTATTATTATTGTGCTTATTGTTGTTATTATTGTTATTATTATTAGTAGTAGTAGTAGTAGTAGTGGTAGTAGTAGTAGTAGTAGTAGTAGTAGTAGTAGTAGTAGTAGTAGTAGTAGTAGAAGTAGTAGTAGTAGTAGTAGTAGTAATAGTAGTAGTAGTAGTAGTAGTAGTAGTAGTAGTAGTAGTAGTAGTAGTAGTAGTAGTGTAGTAGTAGTAGTAGTAGTAGTAGTAGTAGTAGTAGTAGTAGTAGTAGTAGTAATAGTAATAGTAGTAGTAGTAGTAGTAGTAGTAGTAGTAATAGTAGTAGTAGTAGTAGTAGTAGTAGTAGTAGTAGTAGTAGTAGTAGTAGTAGTAGTAACCTACAGTATTAGTAACCTACAGTAACTGATTGCATTGGAAGGCGCCACAGAGGCAGTTTGGAGGCCAGGAGAGACAAAACTATAAGACATTGATTTCCATATTTCCCCGTCTAGGAATGGGAAAGCAGTGCAAGGCTTGACATGCCTCCACTCACAGGTTCCCCAGCAGCCCGTCTCAGACCCATCCCACCCGTCTCCCCACCCACAGGTTCCCCAGCAGCCTGTCCCAGACCCATCCCACCCGTCTCCCCACCCACAGGTTCCCCAGCAGCCCGTCTCAGACCCATCCCACCCGTCTCCCCACCCACAGGTTCCCCAGCAGCCTGTCTCAGACCCATCCCACCCGTCTCCCCACCCACAGGTTCCCCAGCAGCCTGTCTCACCCCATCCCACCCGTCTCCCCACCCACAGGTTCCCCAGCAGCCCGTCTCAGACCCATCCCACCCGTCTCCCCACCCACAGGTTCCCCAGCAGCCCGTCTCAGACCCATCCCACCCGTCTCCCCACCCACAGGTTCCCCAGCAGCCTGTCCCAGACCCATCCCACCCGTCTCCCCACCCACAGGTTCCCCATCCCACCTGTCTCACCCCATCCCACCCGTCTCCCCACCCACAGGTTCCCCAGCAGCCTGTCCCAGACCCATCCCACCCGTCTCCCCACCCACAGGTTCCCCAGCAGCCTGTCTCAGACCCATCCCACCCGTCTCCCCACCCACAGGTTCCCCAGCAGCCCGTCTCACCCCATCCCACCTGTCTCCCCACCCACAGGTTCCCCAGCAGCCCGTCTCAGACCCATCCCACCCGTCTCCCCACCCACAGGTTCCCCAGCAGCCCGTCTCACCCCATCCCACCTGTCTCCCCACCCACAGGTTCCCCAGCAGCCCGTCTCACCCCATCCCACCTGTCTCCCCCCTCACAGGTTCCCCAGCAGCCTGTCCCAGACCCATCCCACCTGTCTCCCCACCCACAGGTTCCCCAGCAGCCCGTCTCAGACCCATCCCACCCGTCTCCCCACCCACAGGTTCCCCAGCAGCCTGTCTCAGACCCATCCCACCTGTCTCCCCCCTCACAGGTTCCCCAGCAGCCTGTCTCAGACCCATCCCACCCGTCTCCCCACCCACAGGTTCCCCAGCAGCCCGTCTCACCCCATCCCACCCGTCTCCCCCCTCACACTCCATCTCGCTGGGTCTGTTTAATTGCAGGTGCTTTCTGCTCGGCTAGCGCTGAGGTTGCTGCCGCTATGGCAATGAACAAATACAAGTCAAACACTTAGGAGGGAGGGAGGGAGGGAGGGAGGGAGGGAGGGAGGTTGGCAGGATGGGGGGGGTTGGAGGGAGGGAGGGAGGGAGGGAGGGAGGGAGGGAGGGATGGGGCACATGTGGAGGAGTACACGTTGCAAGAGCGTCTGTTAGGGCAGGTAGACAGAGAGCTGGAGATCAGCTGTCAAACACAGGATTTATGTCTGGAGTTTGGAAAGTCCCCGTGCCTCCCGGCCACTCTCTCTCTCTCCCTCTCTCCCTCCCTCCATCCCTCTCCCGCTCAATCTCTCCATCCCGCCCTCTCTCCTCGCGGATCTGAGGGACGGGTATCGGGCGTCCTCTCTTGCCGTCGACGCCCTGAAACCCCCCATAACCCCCCCCCCCACCAGCACCTCCTCCATTTCTGACGCTCCGACTTGTAGGGAATGTGAGGAATGCTCTGGCCAATCGCAGGGCTGCCTGATCCAAGCTCCATCACAGTCATCACAGTCATCACAGAGGTGTCAGAGGTGCCAATCAGAGAAGCAGATAGAAGACCAGGCTTGAAGCTAATACGCCTTAGCATGTGCGCTACGGGCCGCTTAATAACAGGCTAGGATAAGATAACATAACCCTTTTGGCTAGCTCGTACGTTTGTGTTTTGAGGAATTGCACGCATGGTTCCGTGCGTGTTGGGTGATGTGCGTTACTATAGGCCTACCCCCAGGAACGGGGAATACCTGGGAAAGACACCAGTAAGCCTGAAGAGGAGAACCCGGCGTGCCCCCCCCCCCCCCCTGCTTCCCCAATCACTCCGTCAAGCCTCCAGACACCATCCATCATCCCTCCCTCACAAACATCAATCATCCCTCCCTCACAAACATCAATCATCCCTCCCTCACAAACATCAGCATGTGTGTAAACATGGCAACAGGCCTTATAACAGTGGGCTGTGGTCAAGCCCCAAGGGCTGGGTTTAGCAATCAGTCGCACACACACACACACACACACACACACACACACACACACACACACACACACACACACAGACACACACACAGGTAAAGTAAGGGAGGCGATGTTTCATCAACATTGACTATCTACAGGGACTGTGGTTCACCACATTTGCGCACACAGGCACACCACACAAACACACACAGAAACACACACACACAGAGAGACGCACGCGCACACACACACACACACAAACACACATCCCCTGAGAGGGGTTGCATCACACCACCGTCTTCTGGCTCACGTTGAGTCCAACAAACAGCTTATTGTCCTTGGGTCTAAGATGACTCACACAATGAATATTACAGTATGTTCATTGAAATCTAGGATGTAATAACCTCTTCCTCTTCCTCTCTGCTTTAGCTCTCCCTTTGTGTCCTTATCCCCTCCCTCCTCCCCCTCCCTGCCTCCCTCCTCTGGCTCTCTCCCTTCTCCCTCCCTCCTTCAACACCTCCCTCCATCCCTCCATCCCTCCCTCTGGTGGCTCAAGGTTCTCGCACCCGTTATCAGGGGTAGATCAGCAGGAGCAGATGACATCAAAGCAGGACGGGAGAAGGGAGATGAGGAAGCCCCTCCCCCCACCACCGCTCCCGAGCCCCCCTGCGGAGACCAAACTGACCCCTCACACCTCTCTCTCTCCCTCCTTCCTCCCTCCTTCTCCAGCTGCCGCTCTCCCATTTGGCTGCAATCAGCATCCCAGCATCTTCTCTGATTAGGCGGGGTGAGACCCGGCGAATCGCCTCCGCCTCCTCTCCCTCCTCCTCGCCACCCGTTTCCTCCGACCTCAACCAACGCCCCGCCCCCCCCCCCCCCCGACTTATCCCCTCCCAGACCCCCGCTTAAGTCCTGCAGCCCCCCCCCCCCCGCCGCCCCGCCCCTACCTCCTCTCACTTGATGAATGCCCCTGTTGTGAGCAGGGGAGGCCGGCCGCCCTCCCCACCCCTGGCACTGCTTACATGAGCTTTAAATAGAAGTGAAGGCTAGGGACCGCCGCCCCCACAGGTGCTACCTCTCTGGGCTACACACACACACACACACACACACACACGCACGCATGTACACAACACACAACCAGCCACAAACGCGTACAGAAGCGTGCGCACACACACACACAAATTACTTTAGCTAGCCTGGTCCCTGCCATGGAGCATGGAGACCTAACCAGCCCCAGACCTCCATAAACCCCAGACCCACCGCCCCACCCACCGCCCCACCCAAACCCGCCCGGCACCATCCAGTCCTGTTACAGCCTCATGACAAGACCCCCGTGGTAGACGGGGAAGGCCTGTAGGTAGGGGTGTGTGTGTGTGTGTGTGTGTGTGTGTGTGCCACTGCTGGGCTGTCATGCAGTGTCACTTTGGTTATAAATACCTTCTCGTCTGTCTGGGTGAGAGGTGTCTAGGAGTCTAAGATCGTGTCTCTAAAGAGGTCTTTACGACGTGCGGCCGTTCGAGGCACAACAACCACGTCGGCATGTGCGCGTGTGTGGAAGTGGGGTAAAACTAGCCAAATTTCTCTGCTGCAGGAAGGAGGGTGAAGACCAAAGGAGAGTTGGAGGGAGGGGTCGGTTGGGGGGGGGGGGAGGGGCGACCGTGACACACAAGAGACCCGAGGAGCCGGACAGGCGGGCCAGGCGCGTGTGTACGAGGAAGCAGGAAGTCACGGTAGAGGGTTGCGCTGGAAGGCGTGGCCTACCACCTCTTCATCCCAGCAGCTTATCATCTGGGAGGGATCAGCATTAACACCTTCTTTATCTTTACACCTTCCTCCCTCTCTCTCAGCCTCTCGTCCTCTCCTCCCTGCCCCTTCCACCTCGCCATCATCCTCCGCTCACACCCCCCGTTGAAGCCGCTATGGCTTAAAGCAGGAAATAGCGAGTGCAGTCCCACAGACCCACGGCCATGATGGACTGCGCTACGAAGGCGTGTCATCCAACGATTAAAGTGTATTAAGAAATATTTTGGCGCATTCGTCCGCGTCGTAAATCAAGTTCGGGGGTTTGTGTTTTCATCTGAACTCCGGCCAAGTGCGCTGCGAAGGCCCTAGGAGCCGAAGGAAGAATCCAGCGCCGGACTCGGGCGAGCCAGATGGATCAGTCGGCGTACGTGGTCCTGTTCTGGTCGACCGCGGTCATGTGGCGTCTGAACCGTGAGGGTTTGAGTCTCTGTGATTTCGGGGGTCGAGCCCACGCACTGCTACAAAGCCCCACAATCCTCCATTAATATCCGTCATCAATCTTCTGCGGGAGGGGTGATAACTTGTCCTTATTGGGGAAGGCCTATCAGGAGTTCTTTAATGGGAGCACATGAGAGTCTCGGCCTTAATGGCGTTTTAATCTTTATCATCCATCTCCATTACAGAGCCGACACTTCAGATAGCTGGGAGACTGAGGCTTACTGTTACTCTAACAAGTACAACTTCACCTCCTCTCTCCCTCTCCTGCGCCCCCCCCCTCTCTCTTTCACTCCCCCTCCCTCTCTTTCACTCCCCCTCTCTCCCCCTCCCTCTCACTCCCCCTCTCTCCCCCTCCCTCTCACTCCCTCTCTCTGTGAGATAACACGAGTCTCTTCTCCACCTCCTCCATCTCTCGTCAGGACCTTAGGCCTACATTCCGACAATGGATCAAAACGCCGCGCGCTCAGAAGTTTACAGGAAGACAATTGGCCGAGGGTTCAAGTGGGTCCCCGCGCCGCCCGTCTCTCTCGCCGGGGGGTGGGAACGCGGAGGGCGCAGGGGTCGGAATGCCGGGGTCGGAGAGCCGTGGGCCGGCACCGTCTTTGAAGGAGGGCGTATCGGGGGGGACCGGCTGGTCAGGAAGTGCTCTGCTGGACACTTCAATATCAACGGAAACACTTCCCCCTCAGAGAGGAGCGCGCGGCCCTGCAGCCTTCCTTTCAGCCTCCCAGTCGCCCTCGGCAGAGGAACACAGCCCGCCAGGCACGCGGGAACCAGGGGGAACGTTACTCCCAGGAAGACTGACCCTAAACAACGGACGTACGCAGCCACACATGACTCATCTACTGCGGTGGTCTGTTCAACATGTTTATTATGTTCATGTTAAGCGATGACGGCGCATGTTAGCAACGAATGCTATCCAGGACATGATCAGCAAAGATGGTGGAACGTGGGGCCAGGGCCGAGCTGCTGCCCCGAGCTGCCCTCTGTCTTCTCACGGCCTAGAAGCAACCTGCCCCGACCACAGGAGCAACCTCTGGTTAGCCAGCTGTTCGGTCCAGCAAATATTCTCTCTCTCCTTCTCTCTCACACATAAATAAACACACACACTTCCTCTCCCACTAAGATCCATCTCTCCTCCTCCTCCTCACCGGGCTCTCGGTGAGTCCTACAGCATCACCCGCTCTGAAACCTCCATCGTTACCCAGAATCCTTTGCGGTCCCCGCCAGTGGCACGGACTCGCCCCGGGTCGACCGCAGCCCCTCTGGCCCTGCTCCCGTTACCGGCGGCGGCGTCTCGCCGAGGGGGCCGTTCAAAGCCTCGCATACTAAACCCCTTCGTCCTTAAAGGCCCATACCTTTATTTGCATATTCACATACTCAGAGCCCGCCTCCCACTTCCTGTCTCCCTCGGCGACGGAGGGAAACTGGGCACAGGCGGCCATCGTGGGTTTACACAAGCTTTCAACGCGCTTTTACGTTTTCCAGGGCTGCCCGATCGACATGCGCCGACGCGACACTCCGCACGACGTCGACCAGGCCCGTGGCTCACGAGGAGGCGGGGAGGCGAGGAGCTAACGCACCGGGTTCGAGGAAAGGAACGAGTGAAAAGTTAGCGCGGAGGGCTCGGTGATCCTAGGAAAGAACACGAGCTCGCTCGATACTCATCAAAACTCATCTCTTCAAGAAGTACTACAACAATCCTCCCACCTAAGCACTTATTATATTATATTGCACTGAACTTTAGATTGTGATTCTTGCACTTTGCCTTCAGCACTAGATTATGCTCTTAGTCACTTGTTTTAGAGAGAAGATGCACTTGTGAGTTCTGGCGAGTAGTAGTACATTGGCTCTTCCTACGTTAAATGCAATTATTGTTAGTCGCTTTGGATAAAAGCGTCTGCTAAATGACTGTAATGTAATGTAATGATAGGAAAAGCACCAAACGGGGGGTTTCCTCTCCGGAGAGCAGCTCACCGAACACAGACGGCACGGATCACGGCCTCATCTGACAGCCCGTGTCATCACAGCGGGACAGGGAAATGACTGGCGCTATTGTGTTTGTGACAGCTCGGCGGTGCGGTTACACGTCGCGAGCAAACAACAACATACCACGATGACACTACTGACACCCTGCCAAGTCAGCCCCATGGCCTGCCAGCTCCCGGTTTCTGGGCCAATCAAACCGCACGCTCGCGGCGAGTGACTCACCTTGATGGTTATACTACATCCATACAGCGTCGTCCATCACTGCCTACTGAGACCGTTCAAAGTATTCCCAGCGAGTCGACAGGAACTGTACGGCTACGGTACCTACGTTCTTCGATGTCGTCATTCTGTGAAATCCTCGAGACCATACCGTGGTTCGAGGTATGACAACAAACATTCTTCAAATGTCACGATGGCTAAAAATAGACCAAAGAAATGGCAGTTGTATCCTGGTATAAGGAATGTGTTTGTTCCATGCAGGAGGTGAGGCCCAATGAGGAAATACAGTAGGCCTGTACATGTAACACTATCGCTCATTATTTTATACACGCTGGAATATAATACACCATCTATCAAACAGAATATTATTTGTGATCATGTGATTCCCTCTCCGGCGCAGTATCTCCACCATCTCAGCAATTAGAGAAGAGCGTATTGTGAAATGAGATCTGGATTCCAGGTTTGGCTTTACGAAGCGACAGGAGGATAATCTGTAAGGATAACGGGCATTCATCCCCTAATCTGGAATAACATGCGGTTTCAATTCGCCGCTCTATGAAAGAACACTAGTTCTTGACAAGTCGTAAAAAAAAATGCACGCAGGCAGACGCCTGCATGCACAAACACGCACGCACACGCGCACACACACACACACACACACACACAAGCACACACGCGCACACGCACACACACACACACCAGTGGTTATCTGCTGTGGGTTTGGGTGCCTGGAAGGAGAGGGAAAAACAGAATATATTTGTCCAGCAGGAACAGACATTTTTATTAGCTCACTGCGACAAAGAATAACACACTACACTGAAGGTGCGTTGGCTTCTCATTCGTCTAGAGACGATACAAATATCAAGCCTTCCTTAGATTAATAGGCATATGCCTGGTGCCCAAAAATTTTTTTACTTATTTTAGCCAAACTTTGAAAGTTACTATGAATTCTTGCTTTATACAAAACAGAACGCGCTCCTCCGTCAGACGGCCTGCGTTCACACATCTCACGTCTCTATCGCGCCCAGAACCAAAGCCATCAATCTGCTCCACTGGCCGGCAGCAGCGGCAGCAGCGCTGGGAGTGTGTGCTGATGACGGACCAGACTTTCTCACTTAACCCACACGTCAGAACCCATGAGAACGACCGCCGGCAAACACCAGCCACCAGATAGGCCCAGAACAGAAGGGCCATTGGCGACGACGGGGCCCAGGTAACGTTGGGGGGCCCAGGTAACGTTGGGGGGCCCAGGTAACGTTGGGGGGCCCAGGTAACGTTGGGGGGCCCAGGTAACGTTGGGGGGCCCAGGTAACGGTGTGGGGGCCCAGGTAACGTTGGGGGGCCCAGGTAACGTTGGGGGGCCCAGGTAACGGTGTGGGGGCCCAGGTAACGTTGGGGGGCCCAGGTAACGTTGGGGGGCCCAGGTAACGGTGTGGGGGCCCAGGTAACGTTGGGGGGGCGTGTCTCCTCTCCTCCCCGGTGTGGGGGGGCGCTGAGTGCTGGTCCCCTGGGGGGGGGCGGGCGCTGACGGACGCTCTGGTAATGCCTGCAACGTCTCTCTAGCATGAGCACCCTGCATGGGGGGGGGGGGGGGGGGGTCATCACAGGGCCTGGAGGAACATCTGTGTCTCACTCTCTCTCTCTCTCTCTGTCTCTCTCTCCCTCTCTCTCTCTCTCTGTCTCTCTCTCTCTCTCTCTGTCTCTCTGTCTCTCTCTCTGTCTCTCTCTCTCTCTCTCTCTCTCTCTCTCTCTCTCTCAGTCTCTCACTTTCTCCCTCAGTCTCTCTCTCTCACTCTATCAGTCTCTCTCTCTCTGTCTCTCACTTTCTCCCTCAGTCTCTCTCTCCCTCCCCCTCCCTCTCTCTCTCTCTCACCCTCTCTCTGTCTCTCTCTCAGTCTCTCTCTCTCACTCTCTCAGTCTCTCTCTCTGTCTCTCACTTTCTCCCTCAGTCTCTCTCTCTCTCTCTCCTTCTCTCCCTCTCTCTCTCTCTCTCTCCCTCTCTCCCTCTCTCCCTCTCTCTCTCCCTCTCTTCATTTGGTTAATCACTCATTCACTCTGTCAGAAATGTGCAGTATCTGGATTGGGAATGTTTGAGCGGTGATGGCAGCCAGAACCATGCAAGTCAAAACACAATCCTGTTCAGGAGAGGACAAAAGAAGCTAAGAGAGCCGCGCCGTCTCGCCAGTCAGCACACACCACTCAGCGCTAGGCAGCTCCTGTCAGACCGCTCAGAATCTCACACACACACACACACACACACACACACACACACACACACACACACACACACACACACACACACACACACACACACACACACACACACACACAGTCACCATTGTTTGTGTACTGAAGAGGTGAGTGAGAAAAAAATAACCCTCCACGTGATCAGACTCACTGCAGTGGTGAGTGAGACTATGATAAGTCTTAGAACTTAAATCAGTTAAATCTACTTATCTTTGCATTAGATCTCTAACGTATGTCGTCACACTGTAGTGCAAACTGCCAAATCAGGATTCCCATTCCGACTCTAAGCTGCAGTGCCGTACAAAAAAAGTGTGACCACTGGCTAATTAGCTGCTAGTTAGTTTTTTATTAAAAACTACAAAAGTAAATATATATAAGAAATGTGTCAAAATCTATATTTTTTCCTAAACAAACATAAAATTGACATAACCCATCATTAAGGCATTCAGGGGGAAAAAAAAACTTTTATGTTCTCCATCTAGGATTTCTGTTTTTCAAACCGCGGAAGCAAATGCTAATATTCGCCAACAAAATGATGACAACACTTCAGAGGTGTACAGGGGTGTGTCACATCATCTGACGACTGCATACATGTGGATTGTGACATCATGTGTTGTCATGTTGCTTTGTAATTTCTTGCCATGGCAATGATGTCGACCCTCTTAAGCGATGTCATTCTATGTCATGCCATGTGATGATATGCCATGTTATGAAGCGAAGGGTTTGGCCCACCAATCACGCACACTCTGCTCGTTAAGGGTCCTCAAGTGGGTGTTAATCCGCCAGGACGTCTCTTACTGTGGTCGTTCTCCAATTCAACTGTATAATGATCCATAATGTCCACCTGCCCAGAACTACACATCTCGTGAGGAGAGAGTGTGTGCCGGGTGTGTGTGTGTGTGTGTGTGTGTGTGTGTGTGTGTGTGTGTGTGTGTGTGTGTGTGTGTGTGACCGTAGACATGGGGCTGTGCTGAAACACACCTGTTGTGTGATGACAGGCGAGGATGAAAGGGGAGCGCTCGTTTCGGACTGCGTTCCCGCCCGGGTATACGGCCTCCCTCCCCTCGGGCCAGACGCTTTAATATGACTATAATGCGATGGGCACGGCGGTGTGGTTCCAGAGCGCGGAGCGCGACAGTTTAATTCTATAATAATAGGCAACGTTGAGGACAATTATCAGCGTCTCGTGGCAGCGGCGGCGCGGCCTGGGTGTTCGCCACACGTGTGCGAGCGCCTCGGTCCCCGTGGTCTGGTCCTGTCTTCTCCGGGCGGCTGTCAGGTCGGAGCGCACGGTGCCAGCTGCGCCCGGGACACCTGATTGGCTCCCCGTGGGGAGATCAAACCCCCGTGGGGGAAGCTGATTGGCCGTCACTGTCAGAGAGCCCGGGCCAGTTAAGGGGAAGTGGGGCGGGTGTCCAGACCAGTGTTTGTGTATCTAGGCTTTTCCACCCCTCGTTATCCTCCTAGAACTGAGGGAAGGAATGTTGGGGGAACGTTCTGGAAACGTCACTGAGCTCTTCAGCCATGTGTGATGAGTTAACCTACAGCAAAGA
>NW_028176437.1:0-2500 GCF_949987555.1 Borostomias antarcticus
GGGGGGGTGGGGGGTCCAGTTGGTGGGGGGGTGGAGGGGGGGTGGGGGGGTGGAGGGGGGGTGGGGGGTTCAGTTGGTGGGGGGGTGGAGAGGGGGTGGGGGGGTGGAGAGGGTGTGGGGGGTCCAGTTGGTGGGGGGGTGGAGGGGGTGTGGGGGGTCCAGTTGGTGGGGGGGTGGAGGGGGGGTGGGGGGTTCAGTTGGTGGGGGGGTGGAGGGGGGGTGGAGGGGGTGTGGGGGGGTGGAGGGGGTGTGGGGGGGTCCAGTTGGTGGGGGGGTGGAGGGGGGGTGGGGGTCCAGTTGGTGGGGGGGTGGAGGGGGGGTGGGGGGGTGGAGGGGGGGTGGGGGGGTTCAGTTGGTGGGGGGGTGGAGAGGGGGTGGGGGGTTCAGTTGGTGGGGGGGTGGAGGGGGTGTGGGGGGTCCAGTTGGTGGGGGGGTGGAGGGGGTGTGGGGGGTCCAGTTGGTGGGGGGGTGGAGGGGGTGTGGGGGGTCCAGTTGGTGGGGGGGTGGAGGGGTCCAGTTGGTGGGGGGGTGGAGAGGGTGTGGGGGGTCCAGTTGGTGGGGGGGTGGAGGGGGTGTGGGGGGTCCAGTTGGTGGGGGGGTGGAGGGGTCCAGTTGGTGGGGGGGTGGAGGGGTCCAGTTGGTGGGGGGGTGGAGGGGGGGTGGAGGGGGTGTGGGGGGGTGGAGGGGGTGTGGGGGGTCCAGTTGGTGGGGGGGTGGAGGGGGTGTGGGGGGGTCCAGTTGGTGGGGGGGTGGAGGGGGGGTGGAGGGGTCCAGTTGGTGGGGGGGTGGAGGGGTCCAGTTGGTGGGGGGGTGGAGGGGGTGTGGGGGGGTCCAGTTGGTGGGGGGGTGGAGGGGGTGTGGGGGGGTTCTGACTGCAGACCAGACCCACTTACTGGACTTTGTTTGCGAATCAACTGGAAATGCGTCTTCAAACATCCGGGCAGTCGGCCTGATCAGTCGACCAGGCTAAGAAAGGAGGAGTTCCTTAAGCCTCCGGGGCGTGGCGTCGTTTCTATAAGCGAGCGCCACAGCCGGTCGGAGAACGGCGTTCCTTCCAGGACGTCCGCAGTTCTCCGAGGAGCGCGTCGTCTTCAGAACACAGGAAAGACGTGTGGAGGTCAGGACGAGGAGCTTCAGGAAGGAGGACATAAATCTCCCCCGTCACATGACCACCAAGGTTCATAGAGGAGGTTCTTATCTTTTTATAAACACCCAACTCAATGATTTTATCAGACCAATGTTCTTCACGGCAGGAAATTGGCGCCGGACCAGACCAGGCCATCAAATGTGTTTCTAACGGAGTCACAACCTGTTTTCATGGCCTGTCCACCAACTGACCAAACACTATTCAGCAACCCGAGGTCCAGACGTGCAAATTACTTTAATGACATCTTAACCACAACATTTCCCGTTGAAAACACACCAAATGATAAAGTTACATCTCTTCTACTTTACGTATTATTGTTGGAGGTTCTGCTTCAAGCGAGGGACTTAAAAACGCTCTTATTAAGCGGGAATTAGCGCAAGTTCAGCCAAGTCAAACTTCAATGCCAGTCAAACGGTCATGATGATCATATAATCAGTTTACCGAAAGGAGTGAGTTTGAGTTTCTCTCTCAGTTGACCGTTAGCTGAGACTAAGCCTCTCTGCTCGATGACGTCCCAAGCGCCCCGAAAAACATGCTAGAAGGTTCCAGATGACCTCATGTTATTGCGGCCCCGAGACTGGACCCAGAACACACTCGACTGGATCGGACAGAGCCAAGAACCAAGAGTCCGGAAAAGGTCAGATGCGCTTTCATTAAGTGCTATTCCATCCATCTCTAGTGTACAATATCCAGTTCATAACCATAATCATATCCTTTCTCGCCCTGAGGTGCAGTTATGAAAACATTTGAAGAAGATTTCTGCTCTGTTTCAGGGTTAAGCATCCTCGCCCCAGACGTGCAAAATGAAGATTGCGTTTAGAACTTGGCTAACCTCGCCCCTTTGTGCCTTTGTGCTTGCCGTCTTCAGAGATGCGGTGAGCGTCTATAGCTAACGGGCTGGCCAGCATGGGTCCTTCGCTGAGAGAAAGCTAACGGGCTGGCCAGCATGGGTCCTTCGCTGAGAGAAAGCTAACGGGCTGGCCAGCATGGGTCCTTCGCTGAGAGAAAGCTAACGGGCTGGCCAGCATGTGTCCTTCGCTGAGAGAAAGCAGTTGCATTTGCAAGTGGAGACTAAAGCAAACAGAACTAACTGCCTTTGATGAATGTTCTCCTCTGTTAATGCCTCTTCTCTCTCTCTCTCTCCATTTCTCTGTTTCTCACTAATGTCTCTCCACCATTCTCTCTCTCCCTCCCTTTTTCACCCCCCCCCCCTCACACACACACACCTCTCTCTGTGTCCTTGGTTGCAGTAGGCCATATGCACATCGCTGCTAGCCAGATCCCAGCCTCACTGACCGGTTTCATCCAGATCTCACGTCATTAATGGTCGGATTAGTGAAATAACGCTCCACA
>NW_028176437.1:7500-20533 GCF_949987555.1 Borostomias antarcticus
CGCCCCTCGTCAAGCCGTAGACGTCGATCAGCGCCCAGAGCGGCTCGGCGGTCCTGACCCCGCTGAAGAACAGCATGGGGCTGGACTCGTTGATCCGGTAGAACACGCGGCCCTTCTTGTCCACCCAGAAGGACAGGACGTTCCCCTCGTTGGCGAACTCCTCGGGCAGCGCCTTGGCCCAGAACCCGGCCTGGGAGACCAGGTCAGGACAGGCGTACTTGGGCAGGCTGTCCGGGAGGATTCTGGACGGGTCTTTGGAGGTGAAGCCCAGTCGAAGAGCTCCGCTCCAGCAGCACTGCTTCTTAGTGATCTGGAGGAGAGAGGGACATGTGATACGGTCTGTGATATATACACTAGACTTCTCACCTGTGATATACACTAGACTTCTCACCTGTGATATACACTAGACTTCTCACCTAGAGGACATGTGATATGGTCTGTGATATACACTAGACTTCTCACCTAGAGGACATGTGATACGGTCTGTGATATACACTAGACTTCTCACCTGTGATATACACTAGACTTCTCACCTGTGATATACACTAGACTTCTCACCTGTGATATACACTAGACTTCTCACCTAGAGGACATGTGATATGGTCGGTGATATACACTAGACTTCTCACCTAGAGGACATGTGATACGGTCTGTGATATACACTAGACTTCTCACCTGTGATATACACTAGACTTCTCACCTGTGATATACACTAGACTTCTCACCTGTGATATACACTAGTCTTCTCACCTAGAGGACATGTGATATGGTCTGTGATATACACTAGACTTCTCACCTAGAGGACATGTGATATGGTCGGTGATATACACTAGACTTCTCACCTAGAGGACATGTGATATGGTCTGTGATATACACTAGACTTCTCACCTGTGATATACACTAGACTTCTCCCCTAGAGGACATGTGATATGGTCTGTGATATACACTAGACTTCTCACCTGTGATATACACTAGACTTCTCACCTGTGATATACACTAGACTTCTCACCTGTGATATACACTAGACTTCTCACCTAGAGGACATGTGATATGGTTGGTGATATACACTAGACTTCTCACCTAGAGGACATGTGATACGGTCTGTGATATACACTAGACTTCTCACCTGTGATATACACTAGACTTCTCACCTGTGATATACACTAGACTTCTCACCTGTGATATACACTAGTCTTCTCACCTAGAGGACATGTGATATGGTCTGTGATATACACTAGACTTCTCACCTAGAGGACATGTGATATGGTCTGTGATATACACTAGACTTCTCACCTAGAGGACATGTGATACGGTCTGTGATATACACTAGACTTCTCACCTAGAGGACATGTGATACGGTCTGTGATATACACTAGACTTCTCACCTGTGATATACACTAGACTTCTCACCTAGAGGACATGTGATACGGTCTGTGATATACACTAGACTTCTCACATGTGATATACACTAGACTTCTCACCTAGAGGACATGTGATATGGTCTGTGATATACACTATATTTCTCACCTAGAGGACATGTGATACGGTCTGTGATATACACTAGACTTCTCACATGTGATATACACTATATTTCTCACCTAGAGGACATGTGATATGGCGTTTTATGTCTGGATGATCATTTTTTTGTGATAATGTGTAACGTCAGTTTTTTGTTGTCTTTTAAAATGTGCATCCTTCTATATTAGCCATTTCTGTAAATTCTGCAATCTTTTTCAGTGTAAACTGTGATTGTGAATTAAATAAACTCAAACTCCAACCTCAGAGACCCAGAGAGGGAGAAACCGTGGTTTATGGATTACCAGTCTGTCAAAAGTCTTGTGTGATCAACATCTACCTTGTTCTTTGTCACCTTGAAGAGAAGAGAGACGGTTTGTCATGTGGTTCAGTGTTGTTAGTAACTGTCGGGAGTGATGGACTGGATCTGTCGTTACATTCGTTCTCTTCCGTTTTCATTGTTGTAACTGAATATTGGAAGATTAGTTCGCTATTCGCTTTAAGACCGTCTTACCTTGGTGATGCGCCCAATATAACACAAACAAGACTTAATTCAGGGTTTGGGTGCTTTTCACACCATTCTATGATGTTAGCATTGCACCTGCCACTCACCCCCCCCTGTCTGAGCAGGAAGCAGTAGGGTAACGTTCCCTGAAGGTTAGCGTGTCCAACTCAATCAGCCATGTTTACCCAGCGCTTTCACTGTGTCGACAGCTCACTGGGGCGTGTGGAGACCTGCTAAGCCTTCTTAGGCCCGCAGAGAGAGAGAGAGGGGGACGCCACAGAGAGAGACAGCTTTACCTGTTCAATCTCATTAGGGGGGAGTGTGTGTGTGTGGTTGTGTGTGTGTGTGTGTGTGTGTGTGTGAGGTGGGTGCATGGGGGCGAAACTGTGCGCTCACCACTGACGTCAACAGATCCACGACATCGACGAATCCAGAATCAAACACCCAGGGGTGTAGTGGTAAGTAAACAAGTGGATATACTCTGACTGAAGAAGTGGGTATACTCTGACTAAAGAAGTGTGTATACTCTGACTAACGAAGTGGGTATACTCTGACTGAAGAAGTGGGTATACTCTGACTGAAGAAGTGGGTATACTCTGACTAAAGAAGTGGGTATACTCTGACTGAAGAAGTGGGTATACTCTGACTGAAGAAGTGTGTATACTCTGACTAACGAAGTGGGTATACTCTGATTAAAGAAGTGGGTATACTCTGACTGAAGAGGTGGGTATACTCTGACTGAAGAAGTGGGTATACTCTGACTGAAGAAGTGGGTATACTCTGACTGAAGAAGTGGGTATACTCTGACTGAAGAAGTGGGTATACTCTGACTGAAGAAGTGGGTATACTCTGACTGAAGAGGTGGGTATACTCTGACTGAAGAAGTGGGTATACTCTGACTGAAGAGGTGGGTATACTCTGACTAAAGAAGTGGGTATACTCTGACTGAAGAAGTGTGTATACTCTGACTGAAGAAGTGGGTATACTCTGACTAAAGAAGTGGGTATACTCTGACTAAAGAAGTGGGTATACTCTGACTGAAGAAGTGGGTATACTCTGACTGAAGAAGTGGGTATACTCTGACTAAAGAAGTGGGTATACTCTGACTGAAGAAGTGGGTATACTCTGACTGAAGAAGTGGGTATACTGAAATGTTATCGTTTTTACAGTAGAGGTGTTTAAAGAGGTCGGTATCCTGTGGGTACCACCTCCACGACGACAACACACACACCTCCAAGACGACACCACACACACCTCCACGACGACACCACACACACCTCCACGACGACACCACACACACCTCCACGACGACACCACACACCTCCACGACGGCACCACACACACCTCCACGACGACACCGCACACACCTCCACACACCTCCACGATGACACCACACACACCTCCACGACGGCACCACACACACCTCCACACACACCTCCACGACGGCACCACACGCACCTCCCTGTTCACCTCCGCTACGCTTACCTTGAGCCGGACCTGCTCGTAGAGGGCGACGGGCCGGTTGCTGAAGGTGATGGCGTTGCAGAAGCTGGCCTGCCTCTTCACCGTCCGCTGGGACGGGTCCATGACGATCTGGGCGCCCTTGGCGTTGGGGTGGAACAGCAGGGGACTGATGGTCAGGCGGCCGCCCGCCCCCACGCCACCGCCCACGCCACCACACTGGATGGGCAGGCAGCGCTTGGGCTTGCGATGGCATCGGTGGGCGGCGGCCGGGAACTGGCCCCCCAGGGAATCTGTGGGGGGGGGGGGGGGTAGACGAGGGGGGGGGTAGAGGAGTCAGATGTCAAATTGGAGTATCAAGCAGTCTTATGCACTTTTTTTTTCGTCCCGCAAAGTGTCATTGGGGTGTGTCTTAACGACCGACTGAAAGTTCATTTATCTATACCAGGTGAGACGGAGTCTCTTCCGTTCAGACTTGCGACGCTTCTCGCCAGATCTAATCTGATTTGGCTCCCGGCGAACGTCTGTGGCTGAATTAGTCACTGGACCTTCCAGCGAGAAATCCATTGTCCATGCGCGGCTATTAAACCACCCACAATGACCAAGCAGGAAATCACATGTCCCCATGGAAACCCAAACTGGCTTTGAGGACCAGGAAATCCATCCCAGTCGTCTGATTGGGTGATTGGCGCCGTCTCTGACCTGTTGTACGTCTGTGTGGGCGCAGATGACCCAGGTCACAGGTCATGGCATCGTTAACCAACCTGTGTTTGACATTACTATTAGTTAGTTATAAGCGCATTGTGTTGCCTCTGGGTATGAAATGCGCTATACAAATAAAGCTTTGATTGATTGATTGATTGATTGATTAGTTCATCCAGAACATGGACAGTTGACTATAATCCATGACTTGAAATCCCTTTGGACAAAAGTGTCTGCTAAATGACAAATGTAATTGCTAAATGACAAATGTAATTGTAAAATGTAAGAGTAACAGCAAGTCACGTACCACCTATAGTGCACACAAACAGATGGTTTATAACTAACGATGAGCTACACAGATTTGCATATGTGTCAAGCATCAGTGCAGTTATTGGCTGTGTTTACTAATGAGATGCAGAGAGAATGGATGTGTTTATCAAAGATGCTTGGAGCAGGTGGTGATGGGAACTTCACTAAAACTCACTAAACCAGAGCTCTCTCTCTCTCTCTCTCTGTCTCTCTCTCTCTCTCTCTCTCTCTCTCTCTCTCTCTCTCTCTCTCTTTCTCTCTCTTTCCCTCCCTCTCTCTCTCTCTCTAATCAAGACGGTTTTGTGCTCGCCTGTATAACTGGTTGCCAGGAACATTTGCATTTTTTTTCTATGTAAATTAAACAACGTTAACGGTCCTATTTCTGTTGTTAGTTACGGTCCCTTATCGTCATATTCTGTCTCATTTTCCCAACCCGTTTAGACACGGTCCCTAAACTGTCCCTGCAACATGCTTCACTAGGTCTCCTGGCCCCACTGATAACCTTCCATTGATACTGGAGCCAAAACAAAGATTATGGCAGCGAATTACATTCTGAGGACCACCGATAAGCTGTGGACAGTGTTCAAGACAGCTGCTCGCTGTGTATCAATAGATACACACACACACACACACACACACACACACACACACCCCTGCGTTCATTTAGTCATGTGTTTTATAGTTTGCCTATAAAACAAGTGTTCAGGCCCCCTAGGTGGTCATGTCTTTTGTCTTAAGCGTGGCCACAGGAGAGAAGCCATTGAATGAGTCACACATGGTCAGAGCAGATTGCACTGAATGCACTTCTGGGAGGGGGGTGGAGAGAGAGAGAAAGGGGGAGAGAGGGGGAGATACTGAGGAAGAGGGGGAGACAAAGAGAGATAGAGAGACATGAGCAGACACAGCTGCTACAGCGGGAAGGTTGAGTGTGAATTCAGGCTCCTGAGGAGCCCAGCGTGGAGGGGGCAGGATCTGAGGGCAGATCTGGATCTGAGGAGCCCAGCGTGGGGGGGGCAGGATCTGAGGAGCCCAGCGTGGGGGGGGCAGGATCTGAGGGCCGATCTGGATCTGAGGGCCGATCGAAGCTGCAGAGCTCCATGACCACGGATGCTGTTTGGTTGCCAGGATGTGACAGGATGTTTTGTGCCCCCCCCCCGCCCCCCCACGGGGTCCATTTGCAAAGCAAAGCAGGCCTGCTGGATGTCCTCTAGTCTCAGCTGATTGGACGTCTGTTTTCTCATGCGGTATCGCGCTGCTTCTAGAGCAAAAAAACTCAATATCCGTCGATATTCACGAAAAAAAACATCTTTGGCGCCTTTCCTGGTCTGGTCCCCTGAGACTGACCAGTCCCACGGCCAGAGAGACCAGGAGAGAGAGACTCTGGAGAGAGAGACTCTGGACCGGGAGAGAGAGACTCTGGAGAGAGAGACTCTGGAGAGAGAGACTCTGGACCGGGAGAGAGAGACTCTGGAGAGAGAGACTCTGGACCAGGAGAGAGAGAGACTCTGGACCAGGAGAGAGAGAGACTCTGGACCAGGAGAGAGAGAGACTCTGGAGAGAGAGAGACTCTGGACCAGGAGAGAGAGACTCTGGAGAGAGAGAGAGACTCTGGACCAGGAGAGAGAGACTCTGGAGAGAGAGAGACTCTGGACCAGGAGAGAGAGACTATGGAGAGAGAGACTATGGACCAGGAGAGAGAGACTCTGGACCAGGAGAGAGACTCTGGAGAGAGAGAGACTCTGGACCAGGAGAGAGAGACTATGGAGAGAGAGACTCTGGACAAGGAGAGAGAGACTCTGGACCAGGAGAGAGAGACTCTGGACCAGGAGAGAGAGACTCTGGAGAGAGAGAGACTCTGGACCAGGAGAGAGAGACTCTGGACCAGGAGAGAGAGACTCTGGACCAGGAGAGAGAGACTCTGGACCAGGAGAGAGAGACTCTGGACCAGGAGAGAGAGACTCTGGACCAGGAGAGAGAGACTCTGGAGAGAGAGACTCTGGACCAGGAGAGAGAGACTCTGGACCAGGAGAGAGAGACTCTGGAGAGAGAGACTCTGGACCAGGAGAGAGAGAGACTCTGGACCAGGAGAGAGAGACTCTGGACCAGGAGAGAGTGGACACTATCAGTCTGTATCTGGACGAGCGCGTTCTCTCTGGGGGATTTCTGCGGCCGATCCCCTCGACTCTTCTTCCTCCCCTTCTGAAAGATCCGTTTTTCATCATCCCATTTGCTCCAAACGTTTTATTATGTTAGTAATAGTAATAGTAGTGAGTTAGTAATAGACTATGACATGACACTGACATGACACTGACATGACACTGACAGTACATGGCTAATCTGTTCCGTGTGGCCTGTGATAGAACGAGGATGTGGACGTGGAGGAACCCGACTGCTCTAAGTGTTCTGCTAACGTTCTCCGTGCCAGTGTGGAACCTCCCCAAATGATGAGGATCAACCCTTCGTTTTGAGCCCAGATATGATTCATTCCCTCATATTGGCGAGTACCAAAAACCTAAATGAATCTTACGGTTTTAGAGTTCTTTAACGATTGTTTGATAAAGGAAATGGACGCGTTCTATGAATAACAGCCTTAAGTCGGGGGGTTCTGGAGGAACCGTCTGTGTTCTCTGTTCCACAAGCCAGGGTCCAGTAGAACATGTCCACTGCTGCCCACACAGAACCATGCTCATTACTGACTGTCAGTATGACATGAGCGTGTGTGTGTGTGTGTGTGTGTGTGTGGGGGGTGTGTGTGTGTGTGGGGGTGTGAGTGGATGTATGTGTATGCATGTACAGTGTGTGTGTGTGTGTGTGTATGTGTGTGAATGCGCGTGTGCGCGTGTGCGGTCGCCGGACCGTTCTCTGACAGGTCAAGGGTGCACTATGGGTAAACATGGCTCGTCCTGCAGTGTCTTCTGGGCTGGGGAGCTTCTATTCTACTCTGCTCATGACAACAGAGCAACGACAACCCCGATGCCCCGCCCCACGCACGGCGTCCCTGACAACCGACCCTCGTCACGCCCCCACCAACAGTCTTTGTGTCAACTGTAAACTAAACGATGAGCCGGTTCATCCAGGAAGAAGAGCCAGGAGGATAAAGACACACACAGCCAGGCTGCCGGGGAAAATCATGCAAATACGGCCGCGTCAGTTGAGAGACACATATGCAAATATTTGTTGAGGTTCGAGACGTTGGGCCGATCGACTTCCTGGTGAGAGTTTCGGTGAGACGGCTATTCTGAGAGCGGTTCTTGTTAGAGTCCCATTGTCCTGGTGGTAAACGTAGGAGCGGCTTCAGCTTTGAACAGGTGTAGGGTGTCACGGCGTCTTTGTAAGTAAATAAAGTCTGGCACGGCGCGCGTCGTGGCGCCATAAAAAAAACAACACATGGGCGGGCGCAGCTTGCCGACGTCGCCGCGGCAACGGTTATAGAACGCTTGGACGGCAACAGAGGGCGCCGGGCAACTATCACTAAGGCCAAGCCCTGCCCCCCCCCCCTCCCCACCCCGCCCACCCCCCCCGGGAGAGCGACAGACCGCTGTTCTGTCCCGGGGCCCACCTGGTGGACCAGCTATCCCAGAGGCCCCTGCTTCCACACAAAGAGCCCTGGATTAATACTCATCCCTGGGGACGCAAGCCACAGATCTGGGACACACACATGCGCGTTAACGTACACGCCACACACACACACACACAAACTGGGAGGATTTTGAAAGAGCAAACACACACACACACACAGATGTGGGTTCTGTATACAAACACACACACACACACACACCGAATGTCACCTCCCATTTCTACTGGCCCTCTGAGACCAAGACTAGCCTATTTCAACGTCCATCGCCTGCTGTAGAAGACCCTCTATATCATTCACTGATCATGTTCTGACCGTCTTACTGCTAAGATATACCTGCTAGTGTAAACGTGACAGATGACCTGCGTTGACGCTGTGAGACGGATCAAATGAGTTCAACCCAACACCACCTGACTGCTTTAGCGAGTTAGAGATTACCACAGCTGAGAGGCCAACTGTAACTATGACCGCATGCTAAGCTAACCGTGCTAGCGCATTATTATGGTCACCATGGGGGGTGCATGCGAGGCAACCATAACGACACCATTGATTTCCAGTTGATAGATAGGCCTTGGTTGTGTGCAATGCATCATGGGAGGAGGAGGAAGGGGGGGAGGGGTTCCCTGACCAAATAAAAGAAAAAGATCAACAACAAAAGCTTGATGGGGGACTTCCCTAAATTTCAACAGCTTCTGCATTTTCCCACGTTGGTTAAAAATGTGTCAGCGAGAAAGAAGAAAGAAAAAGCTTCTCCGGTGTCCTAGCCCGGGTTAGACTCAGACACCGTCTGTTGAATAATTCAGACGTCAGCTGACTGTTCTAACGAGGCCAGCCAAGCAAGGTGAGTCACGGGCCGGGCCTAACGAAGGTTGAGCCGTCATGACTTCCACCGTACTCCTCTCCTCTGCCTCCTCCTCTCCTCCCCTCTCCCTCCTCCTCTCCTCCCTCCTCCCCCCCGCTAAATCTCTCCCCTTGTCCCTCCGTCAGAGAAAGGGACCGCAGGAGGCTGATCAATAAGCAATCATGGCGGTGGACCCAGGTGTGTGTGTGTGTGTGTAGCGTCGTCCTCCGTCGTTCCCTCGATGGCGGTGTGTTCTCACGCGTGGCGGTGTTGGATTGTGATCGTATGCAGTGTGTGTGTTCTGGGTGGGAAGCGTGTTATCCTGGCTGGCGTGTGGGAAGCGTGTTATCCTGGCTGGCGTGTGTGTGTGTTCTGGGTCAGAAGCGTGTTATCCTGGCTGGCGTGTGTGTAGCGCCTTGGATGTACTGTCAAATCTCACAGGGACGATCACGTTGGGCGCTTGTGTAACGCACATGTGTACTTTCATGCGGAGCGAGTGAATGAGTGTGCGCATGTGAGGATGTGTGTGTGTGTGTGTGTGCGTGCTTTTGTGTGTGTGTGTATGTGTGTGTGTGAGGATTTGTGTGTGTGTGTGTGCGTGTGACAGGTTAAGACGGGATGACTCTGTAGGGAAACGCTGGCACACAGAAATGCCACTTGACCCTCAGACATATGTTCCTGCCACACCATGGCAACTGGGCATGACACAACACAGAAGGGGTCTCTCTCTGCTTCTCTCTCTCTCTCTCTGGTTTCTGTCTCTCTCTGCTTCTCTCTCTCTCTCTCTCTCTCTCTGCCTCTCTCTGGTTTTCTGTCTCTCTCTGTCTCTCTGCCTCTCTCTCTCTCTGCTTCTCTCTCTCTGCATCTCTAGTTTTCTGTCTCTCTCTCTCTCTCTGGTTGTCTGTCTCTCTCTCTCTCTGCCTCTCTCTCTCTCTCTGTCTCTCTCTCTGGCATCCACTTGTCACTATTAAATAAAACATTCATGAAACAGTCTTTCTCCATCTTTTTCCAGGCTCTCTAACAACATGTATTGCTCTCCTGTGACTGTATGAAGATTCAATATAAGCCACAGATGCAGTCCCATCCATTCGCCTCAATAGACCCACAGTTTAAAGAACGAGTCTTATTCATTCACCATAAAGAACTATGTTCTCTCTCTCTCTCTCTCTCTCTCTCTGGAGATGAACGAACTGATCTACAAACACAACACCAGCTTGTCCCTCTAATCTGATGTACTGTCATGCAGTTACAGTCTTGAGGGACACTTTGTATGATATTTCATCAATGTTGTATTCATCATAAACAAAATGAGTATTTCAGCATTAATGAGCCGTATTAGTGTTAAAATGAATGATGAATGTTGTATCTATTAACTGGTCAGAATGACCCGCAGCTGGTGCGTCTTCCACAGAGAAACTCTGTAAAATGTGATTTTTGACCTCAAGAAGACCCTTGAATTGGGATCGAAATATGGAGAGAAAATGACTTCAGCTCACGACACCCAACCTGGGAAAGCCCGGATATCTTCCCTGTCGCTGCGGCTTTGTGCGACCTTGATCCCGGCGACAGAGCCGGGCTACTAACGCAGCCGCTCAGCCAACCTGTCACTGTCTGTCCCTATTCACATAATTGGATTAATCTATGGGCTTTAATTAGAAGCGCATCAGGTGGTCAGAGCGGCGGTCTCGCGGGATTTGGTGTCAGCGCTCTGCCGCGCGCGGCGTTCCGCGCGGCAGGTGCGCACGCACCTCCACGCCGCGGATTAAAATACTGGATCAAAGTGAATGAACGCACGGTTATTTGGGCGAATACGTGTAGAATAATGTTCTCATGTTTGATTCAGAGTCTAAATCATGGCTTAGTCTCACAAACGCGCATGATAAGAGTAGGACCACAATGAACAACATGTTCAGTCTTTTACAATCCCGTGGATAGATGAGCCATATCGACTTCCGTAGCCTTTATGCTCTAATTGATTTATTGATTGGGTTGGCAGGGTAACAGCACAGCTGCACTCATCCAGGTTATTAATAAACACGAGGGGGATCCAGCAGAACGGACACGTACGGCGTCCCGGAGGGACATCCCGCAACTTCCACGCACGGGAGGACACGGTTGGGAAAAAAACACGGATTTAGGACGACTTGTGCAAAAGGCTTTGATCGGATGACGGATGATCCTACAGATAGATCTTCTTTTCAAAGAACACGCTATTCCCTGACATATCCGTGACAAGCATATGGCGCTAAATGTCAGTGTTGATGAAGCCTATGTTGACTCAAAGATCAAAGCAATGTGCAATACAATAAATGTACATAATTAACTGGATGGTGATTCTGTGACATGCTCTTGGGGCTCTAGTCCTAATTCCCACGCAATTAGCGTTATTTCGCACGACAAACCATTCAATTGACATCAGTTGACTGCACGGTTTCAATATGCACTGGAAAGAGCATTGCAATTAGATGAAAACGACACGATAGAGCCGTGAAAACCCGCTGCAGATATAGAGAAGACAGATAACCTACATTATTGTCTCTATTTCCTTACCGTACAAGGCATTGCGCGTCATCTGGCCACCCATCTCTCTCTTCAGCAGTGTCCTTATCCTAATAGGCTCTTTCAAACAGCACCCATCTCCCAGGACATGGTGGCGCGGTCACATCCACAAACTATCGATGCGTCCTCCCGAGCAAATATAAACACACACACACACACACACACACACACACACACACACACACACACACACACACACCCCTCCACGAGCCAACCCCGCCCCCCCATTCACTGAGCGCTCGCGCCGCTCCGAGCTCCACTCACTCGAGATGGATTTGCATAAAGGGGTGGAGCCATCGCTGCTGAGCTCCGCCCCGCCAAACATCATGAAGGGAGTTTGGAGGCAAGTCAGTTATCAAGGCCATGGTTTACTATGCTCATATAAGCTGTTTAGATACAGGGCATGTAGGGTGTATTATACAAATATTGCAGGCTTACTGTAGGCCTATATTATCATTGTGCGTGTGTGTCCCAACCCCCCCCCCCCCCACACTCCTCTCCTCTCTCTCGCTCCCTCTCTCCCTCCCTCCCCTCTCCTCTCTCTCCCTGTCTTCCTCCCCCCTCCTCTCTCTCTCTCCCCCTCCCCTCCTCTCTCTTCCCCCTCCTCTCTCCCTCTCTCTCCCCCCCCCCCTCTCTCTCTCTCTCTCTCTCTCTCTCTCCCCCTCCCCCCCTCCTCTCTCTCTCTCTCTCCCCCTCCCCCTCTCTCTCTTCCCCCTCCTCTCTCCCTCTCTCTCTCCCCCCCTCTCTCTCTCTCTCTCTCTCTCTCTCTCTCCCCCTCCCCCCCTCCTCTCTCCCTCTCTCTCCCCCCCCCTCTCTCTCTCTCTCTCTCTCTCTCCCCCTCTCCCCCTCCTCTCTCCCTCTCTCTCCCCCCCCCCTCTCTCTCTCTCTCTCTCTCTCCCCCTCCCCCCCTCCTCTCTCCCTCTCTCTCCCCCCCCTCTCTCTCTCTCTCTCTCCCTCTCCTCTCCTCTCTCCCCCTCCTCTCTCTCTCTCCCCCTCTCCCCCCTCCTCTCTCTCTCCCTCCCCCTCCTCTCTCTCTCTCTCTCCCTCCCCCTCCTCTCTCTCTCTCTCTCCCCCTCCCCCCCTCCTCTCTCTCTCTCCCTCTCCCCCCCCCCTCCTCTCTCTCTCTCTCTCTCTCTCTCTCTCTCGTTGTCAGAGGAAGAGAGTGACCGGTTCTATGTTTGGCCCCCCAGCCTCTCGGGAGAGCAGGACACATTCTTCACTCTCAGCACTCAGTCTTTCACCTCAAGTCCCCACATCCTCAGGCCCCTGGAAGCCAAACGGGGAGACCCCGCCAGAGCCCGCCCCCTGACCTGAGCTGTCATCACCCAGGCCCTGGTGACCTCCCGCCCCTCCATCTCTGACAGAACAATGTTTACCTAAACACTCTAGGATCCTTAATGCTCACTGAAGAAGTATACTTGGTACTTGACGTGGATATATTAGGGATATTTTGAGTAGATTTATGAGTAATACACCAGTAAAATATTGTTGTCAGTAAAATATAGTTGTCAGTGTAAATCGATACGTTGTAGGCTATTGGCTTTCAGGGTTACTTGTTTGCGTTGAA